>NC_046288.1:54380565-54683595 GCF_004115265.2 Rhinolophus ferrumequinum
ACACTCACTTGAAGAAATTTGGCTGTTATCCAGCATGAGAAAACTGACGCACAGATGTTTACCGGCCAGTGGAGGATTTGGAGAATTCGCTACATTAACTGACCAACCTCAGAGAAAGACCTATAGATACTGATATTTGAAGTTGCTTTAATAAAAAGACCTATTTATTGTTTTATCATGTTATAGCAATGTATCGCCCCAGCCCTCCACACAAACCAAACTGTGGTCAACTCAATGATGATTATGAAATTCTTCATTTAAATTAGCATTTTTTTAAAAAATAAAAAGAACATGAAATGTCATAACGCATGGCAAGTATGTTAGACATTCTTTTGTGAATGTTTAGTTTTCAGTTATAGTTTTATGTGTTCGTGTGTGCTACAATATAATGCAAAATATACTTACTAGGGTTGCTGGATTTAGTAAATTAAAATTAAGGGTGCTGAGGAAAATTTTAATTTGAATGTACGTTTTAGAAATTAAAAAGATGATAACTCAAAATTTAAAAGATCAGTAGAAAAGTTGGAAGATTTAATTGAGCAAACAACTCTAAATGAAGCAAAATAAGAGTTCACAATATACGTGAGTCATTATGCTGTACACCTCTAACTCCTCCAGTGCTGTATGCCAATTATACATCAAAAACATTGAAAGAAAAAAGAGAAGAAAAATGCCAAAATATATAGGGATATTAGAATATCAATCCAGGGTGGGGAGTCTCATGTATTTTTGAAGAAACTGAAAAACAGGAAATTATCAAAGAAGAAATTATCAACGAAATAATGCAAGAACATTTCCAGAATTGAAAACCTGAATCTTTATCTAGAAAGTGTCCCATACTTCAAAAAGTAATCCACTGATGTTAAGTCACATCATTGTGAAATTTTTGAACATTCAGGATAAAATAAAAGATCCCCAAAGAAGAGCAATACTTGTCTCAGGCAAAGTCTCAAGAATCAAAAACGAGTAAGAATACTAAACTTCAGTAGAAGATAGTAGAGCAATACCTACATATTCTGGAATAAAAATGTTTTAAAATCTAGAATACCACATCCAGAAAAACTTGTTATAAATTGTAAAGTAGAATAAAGAAAATTAAAAATATATAAAGACTTCAAAGTATACACCATAAGGGAACAGACTCAAAATTAGGAACCCGGGAAACAGATAACCAAACCATGAAAGTGATAAAGGGAGTTATAAGGTAGATGCCTTGGGACAGGGTAGAATTCAGATTGGAATAGGAGTAAAAAGTGTTCCAGAAAAAAAAAAAAAAAGATATTTAGTGGGGGAAATGGAACTAATTCATGCAAAAGGTAATGTACTCATTAAAAATCTGACATGAAGAAGTTGTTTCTGATAGATAAGTGATAAAAAGCCTGTAGAACTCATAAAGTATTGAGGCATTTGGAAATATCTCATATTTGAAAAGAGATATATGAAATATCTGCTGGAGTAGATGGGGAGAGAATAGCAATCAGAACATATACAAATAATTAGGTAAAACATAGAAAACTTATAGCTTCTGGATGTTAGGATCACTGTAAATGTTCACAAACAAAACATAACACAGAACACTACTTGATTTAATGGTGTATGACATTTACATAATCATAACAATATAAGTTCTGTCTGAATTAATTAAATATTATGATTACATGACAGTATAGAGGGAAAGTGAGAGGATACAACTGCAAAAGAGCTAAACCCTCTATCTTAACAGGAAATCAATTGATATTATCTAATCATTGTGAAGCAATAAATAGTAGTACAAATATACTAGTTTATAAACGGATAAAAATACCAGAGTGAAAATTTAAGAGTTGAAAGTGTTGGCCTCTGAAAAGCAGAAATAAGGATAGGGATGGGTGGTACTAAAACTATTAACATCCTCTACTGTTGTATTTGAATTACACACCACATAACAACTGGCAAGTTGACCACGGTGTTCATCTTTTATCATGTCTTTGTTCCAAAGTGCATTCTAGCAGATTAATTTGAACAATTCTATAATTCTACGTATATTATGGTCTGAATAATAGAAAGCTAGCTAGTAATAATATTTGAGGTCTAATCTTTTCTGTAAAATTTTAGTAGTATAATTGCATCATTCCATGTCACAGAGACATTACAGTACAATTGTACCACACACACACATGATTTATTGTGTCATTTGCTATCATGCATTATCTGCATTGATAGGATTATAGATTTTGGAAATATAGTTACCCTTTGAACAACATGGGAATTAGGGGTTCCAACCCCCATGTAGTTGCAAATAATCCACATATAACTATTGACTCCCCTAAAACTTAGATGTCCCTCCGTGTCTATGGGATATTAGTTCCAGGACCCCCCCCCCCCCCAAGGATACCAAAATCTGTGGATGTTCAAGTCCCCTATATAACATAACACAGATCAATGAATGCATTCAGTTGGTCATCTGCATCTGCAGATTCCCAACCGCAGATCAAAAACTGTACAGGTATTTACTGAAAAAAAATCTGCATGTAAGAGGACCTGCATGCTTCAAAGCCGTGTTGTTCAAGGATCAACTGAAGTTAGAATGTCATTATGTCCTACATAAGGGGAAGATACGGTTAAGAAGAATTGAAATCATTTTTCTAGTCTAAATTTTGTACTATATTGCTTTGAAATTTCCTGATAAAATGTTTTTCTTTTATTCCTATCTCAAGTGAATAGTGTTAATGGCCTTTAATGACGTGTGTCTATAATGTACAAGATCATGTCCTATAGTTATTAATCTTTGGACTAGATCAAATCATCAAAGTCAATCATTCTATTAGGTTTTAATTTGGCCAGTGAGATTTTATTTGCAGCTTTAGGTGCATGTGGATGTTGTTTCTATGAGGTTTGTGTTAAGGTCTCCAATATTAACTATGTCTATTTTAATCAGATTGTTATATTATCACTGCTCACACACACACATTAACTATATTGACTTCAATAATTTTGGATTCTCCTTAATTGTTATAAAGCTTATCCTGTTCACCTGCTGACAGCCTAGAGATTTCTAATCTTTTCTTTGCATTAAATCTATAGCCTTTTGACTTCTAATGGCAAGAAAAACTTACGTGACAGAAATTGTTTTTTCATGTGTGCCATGTAAAATCTTATTTATACCAGGCTTTATTTGTCCTTCATAAGTCATATTTTGTGTATATACTGGGGGTGCCAAAAAATGTATATACATGACTTGGATTCATCTTTTGTTATTGGTATATATTGAGTATTGCAATTCTAATACAGTGTTTTCCTTTCTTAAAATGTGTATAGACTTTTTTGGCACCCTCTGTATTTAAAGCTGATGAAACTCATAGTGGTACAAAACTTTACAATGTCCTGTAAAAACACTTGTATGTATGTCTGGAATTTGTTTCCATCATTTTATTACTATTACCATCACCTCTCTAGCTGAATCTGCTGCCACACCCTCATTGGACTACTGCAATAGGTTTCTAATTGTTTTATGGAAACCTACAGTTTTTGCATATTCTGTTCCCTGTGCTCAGAAACTCTTTCTTTCCTTTTCTACCTGGTCGAGTCTAGCTCACTCTTCTTATCTTAACTCAAGGGTCTTTTTATGGTCTCCTTGACTTGGCGAAATACCTCTACTACAGGACCTTTAGCTGTTTACCTCTTTTGCAATATACTCTCCCCAAAATATTGTGTCCTCTTTATTAAAGGTCATTAAGCTCTATGTGTGAAGGGATTAGTTTTTGTTTACTCCACATAAAGTTAATATACATTCATTGAATTAATGAATGATGGTTTAGTTTAATAATTAGATTATAATTATTGTTTCTTCATTCTTAATCTTCTAATGCCAAAGTTAAAGTGTAGCATTGTTTTAACTTACTACTGTAGGCAAATAAATTTGTTTCTCTAACATCCAGACAAAATAAGTATCTATTACAAACTTGTGTCTTATGGATTACCTTTATTTTTGTCATACCCCTTACTATTGCACACTATATCATATTCATTAAATTTTTTTTTCTATTTAAGCAGTAAGCATCCCAAAAACATAACTTGAATACATCAATTTTATTTTCTAAGAGAACAAATCTGTGATCCTGACAATCATTCAAAGCCCTGGATTCCCTCAAATCTAAAGATACTGATCAAGGGGCAAGGTAGGGTTTATACAATGGGCAAGAAATAAATAGCTGGATGAATTATTGCCATTCAGGAGGTAGCAATGGAGTACTCCAGTATCTTCTATGGGCATATAGAAATGAATCAAACAGGTATCTTCTCCTCATGAAACTTACAGTTTTGTGGATGAAAAAAGAGTTGTTCATAAAAAATATAATATACAATAGCAAGTGATATAGGTTTCTTGATACCTGAGAACAAAATGTTACTGTTTTTATTTTATGTTTCCAGAAATTTTCTTTTAGCAAAAATTTCATTCCTGGTTTCCAAAGTTCGGGGACTCTTCCAGACTAAAAATAAGATACTAATACATGTCTCCTCTTAAGCTCGCCCCACCCTATACATTCTGCAATATTGTCAATCTTCTCAGTGTCTAAATCTCCTGTATCTTCAAATTAAAATTAATTGCTTTCATGAAATGGTGACTCCCCATTGTTTTACATTAATAAGTGAATGGTAGATTATTTTAATTGTTTGCCAATCTGAATTTTCTGGAACACTTTTTCTCCTCCCCTTCATAATCCTTTTTTTTTGTGTGTGTGTGTGTGTGTATAATTTTTCAGGATACTGGAGGGGCTCAAATTTTGAAGTGTTAAATTATCAAGTGAAATCATAAGAGTAATTTATAGAAGGGAAAGCTGAAAATTAAAATACGAAGACTGCTTAAGGTAAAATTCGTGCGGGAATTCTCTTGTCACCACCTTGGGACCCTGTAGAACAGATGGAACAGACTCTCCTGCTTCTGCTTGGGTACCTGCTGTTTAATTATACCCTAATTAATTAAAGGAAAGACTCCTGTGTGGTTTCAGTACTAGTGAGGAGGAGTATAGTCGGAAGAGACACTTGAATTCAAAAGACTTCCAAATTAAAACTAATAAGCTCGGGAAAGCAGTTACTATTTACTCATTGTGGTCATTTTCCAAAAGCAACTCTTCAGACAACAAATTGTCTCTGTCACCCCCCTCCCCCCAAAATGCATAGTATGTCCTCTTTAACTAAGTTTTATAAATATTTTGTTAATATTTTAAGGAACACAGTAAATATTTAGAAACTATATGAGAACTTTTAGGACCATAGTATCACACATAAAGTTAAATCTTTAGTGGTTGTTTCCTAAAAAAAAAAAAAAAAAAAAAAAAAGACACTCTTCTGCTTTGAGAAACTTGTTCAGCAAGTACTGTTTCCAGGTTTGAGAGTTTACCCAGTTAATTTCTCAGCTAACTGCCCATAAAAATAGCAAGTAAATTCAAGTATAAAATACCCAAGTGAATGGAATGGTAGTAGAGAGGTATAGTACTAATTCAGTACACAGTAACAATATGTGGCTTTGCCATCCACATTTTGTCTGTATGTGTTTGCATGTGTATGCACAGTACAATTGTTCTTTTGTTTCTCCGTTTTGGTTGTTTTTCTTTAACACAGTTGTCACTGGAGTGTCACCAACCTTTTGGCTATCTGCATAAAGAAAGACAGAAAGGTCCCTTTTATTAAAAAAAAAAACAAACAAAACAAAAACACAACCAACAGGTAAACTGTATGAATTAGATAGGGCTACGTAGAAGTTCATGCATCTGTTGGAAATGTCATCAACAGGTATAACAATTCACCAGCCCAACTGACATTTGCTAAAATGAATCTTATATCCATCAACTATACTTTACATGTGGCCTTGGAAACATTAAATGACATCTGTTTTATTGTTTCCTTAATGATTGAGGAGACTTCATAAAGTAGTAAGAAATCAAATCCTACACATCTTCCACTGTAGTTGTGGGGCTTAAGTCAATTTTGTAAGTCAGATAAAATCACATACACCAGATCTGGAGCAATAGTAAGCATGCATGCAATAGATTTGAGTTTTCTTTATTACTTACAAGTTTATACTTGGGGGGTTGTAAAAAATAAAATTCAGATGAAAGTACAACTGTTGCTGTAGGAAGCTTATTTGAGATCATTTATAATATTTATATATTGACACATTAGTGATTTAGGTAAATAGCCTCCAGAATTCTTCTCTGCTCCATATAAGAATCTGGAAAGAAGTTAAGCTTTTACATTAATGTGGACATGAAACAATCAATAAACAATCTCTTACTGTAAGGAAAGTTAATAATCAAGAGTTACTTTTCCTGCTTATGAATATACTGCATATAGTGTATTACTCAGAATGCTAGAATAATAGCTCATAACTCAATCAGTTATGTTCATGTTTGGACAGTCTTGGCTGATCACTATATGATGCACATAGATATGGAAAGAAGAAATTATCAGGCCATTTATTTGACCATTAGTATTTTGATTAATTCTTTTAAAAATGTCTTTTTTAGCAGCATTATTAAAGTATAATTGATATACAAAAACTTCACATATTTAATTTAGACAATATGATGATTTTGGATGTATGTGACACCATGAAATCAGCATCACAATCAAGGTAATAGACGTGCTCATATCCTTCAATAGTTTCCTTTGTCTTTTTTGTTTTTTGTTTTACTTTATTTCTGTAGGAAGAGCACTCAACATCAGCTTTGCCCTCTTAACAAAATTTTAAGGGCACCACTGGTATTGTTAACTGTAGGCATTTTGTTATACAACAGCTCTCCAGAACTAATTCGTCTTGCATAAATGACATATTACACCCATCGAACAATAACTTCTCATTCTTCCCTCTTTCCACTACTCTCTGGCAACCACCATTCCACTTTCTGCTTTTAAAAATTTGACTACTTTAGATACCTCACATCAATGGAATCATGTAGTATTTATCCCTCTGTGACTGGCTTACTTCATTTAGCATAATGTCCTCCAGGTTCATCCATGTTGCCACAAATGGCAGGATTTCCTTTTTTCTTAAAATTGATAATATTCTACTATATGTATATACCACATTTCCTTTATTTATCTGTGATTAATTCATAACTTCCTAAAAGATTGGTATTATGTTACGCTTTGTCCTTTAAGGTGAAAATATAAAACAGCATATGTTGGGGAAAGTCACAAATGAAGAACAACAGAAAATAGTATATAATTCAATGCTAATTTGCTTATTAAAGTGGTATGGATATGTCCAGATCATTGATAACTACATTCTCAATGTCATAGAATGCTGTCAACTATTTTTTATTGTCTATTTTGTTCTCATGAATGGAATTCCAAGCAAGAAGTATATCATGGCCTAGAAGGAGTTCAGATTGACAACTATTAGAATGAATACTTTGATGATACAAAAATAATACCTGGGCTGAGAGAGAAAAATAGGACAACTTTATTATATTCCGCTCTTCCAGGTAAAATCCAAAATTATATGCATTTTTGAGGATAGGTGTAATAATAACTTCAACATTAAAATATCTATGCATTCTAATTACATGTTTCCCCTTTCTTTATAGCTCTGAGAATTTTAATATCTTAATGAGATATCTAGGTACCTGCCCGGTCTCAGGCCCTGAAGGAGATTACTTAACCTGATTTTTAAATGACAGCTTCTCACCAACTAAAACTGCCAATCATACTTTTCTGGGGCTTGCTGTTATGTGCAGAACCTTTTATGACTTCATAATGTGAAGTTTCCAGAGGAAAAGTGGTCGACATATTTGTGTAGTTTTCTCCATATCCAAACCCTGGTCACCTATTTGGCTGATAATTCATTTTTCTTTGGAAAGAAGACCAAGTTTTAGAGGAAGTCCAATAATTCTATGTGCTGAAATATTTGCAAGAAGTCTTTTTAAGTTATAGCATTTGTGGCTTTGAACTTATGCACTTTAAACTTGTGCACTGGTAAATTTGATTTTCTCTGGAAAATTTGTGTAAGTACCAATTTCTAAATAATGTTCTCCAAATCAGTGATTCTCCCCTATCTGGGAGACAGTATTCTAAGAACTCTAGTCATAAGAAAGAGAGAGGGAGAGGGTGGAAAGAGTGAGGGAAGATGGGAGAAAGAAACAGAAAAGTGCAGAGAGAAACAGAAAAACAAAGTACCTTCATACTTCCCTAAATCCTATTCTTAATGTCTTTTCTCTTATATCTGGTACTAACCAAGGTCAGAGTATTTTAAATACCTTTCATTATCAGCTCAGCATGGGCTGCTCCACTATGGTTTGAAGTGTGATATGATTTCTGAGCATAAACTGAACCATTCTTTACTCAGGAGTCTGGCTTCAGTGAATTTTTCATTTAATTTTTCTTTAGACCATCAAGACTTTCACTGTTACAACATAAGGGAAGCTATAACGGAGACTGGTTGTCAACAGCATTATTTCCCAATTCCATTTTCAAAATGCATCCTCATAATATATTCAATCGAATTGCTTCTTCTTTGTAGTAGTGAGAAAACGTATTAATTTATTCTCATGGTAACGATTACAATTTATATGGGAACTCATGGGCCCTGAGGGAGGAAGGTTTGCAGATTAAATAATTTATTACATCCAAATGTAGGTGTGGAAAGTGTACTAATTTGCCACCCCTGCCCTTTCAAATTAATTTTTTTTCTCCCCTATTTAATTTTCCAGAGGATTACTCTTTGAATTGTATCACCCAATTGGTTTCAATGGGCGGTACTGGCAAGCGATTGGAGGATGGATGGAGAAAGAGGTTTGGAGAGTTCTTACTCGCTGTTTTCTAACTTTGGAGCCTCAGTCAGGTACTATCTGCATGCTTTCATCACTACAGATCCTGCGAGTCTTCCCCTTCTCCCAGATGAGCCCTCACTGCATTCCAGGAACACATTTCTTCCCATTGACTCTTTAGGACTAGAGACAACATTTCTCCATTGTTGTTAATCTTTGCCTGCTCCAGTTCTCCTGCTGGCTTCCTCCATGCTGCCCAAAACTTTGTAAGTTGTCCTTCATGAACGTTGCTTCATTTGAACCACTTGATTTGAGTTCATTTTCTGTTGGGGCCTTGACTGCTGATAAAAACAATATTAATACTAACATCTAGGAATTATAGAATGGCTACCACCTATTGTACATTATGCTAAAAGTTTTGTATCGTATAATCTTTTAAGAATTTTTATGGGATGTGTATTACCAGTATTTTTTAATTGAATATGAGATAACATTGAGATTCAATTGAGGTTTAGAAAGGGTATCACTGCCCATGGTCTCCCCAGCTGGTTCGGGAACATCAAGACTCTAAACCTCTTCTGTCCAACACTGGAGCGCTTGCTCTCAGGTCCCTCTGCAATGCTGCCTGTTTGTTATGTGAGATCTCAGATGGTGCTTGTGGTTTAGGAGCAGCAAATCTAAATCTTTAAACTGTGGTCTGTAACCAGATAAATAAGACAAATAGAAGTGATGTTTAGTTCTATTTCACTAATATTTATTAAGTCATTACTATATGCTCAGCCTTAATCTAGGACTTGAGAAGGTAAAGATAAAAATGTTCTGCTTGCAGATAGATTTATAACTTCATAGGAGCATCAGACACCATAAACACATAAATTATATTTTCCATGTGAAAATATAACTATTTACAAGCTACAAAGGGAGACTATTTGAGTACAATAGTGTGCATCTCTGGTGACTTTTTAGGATTTTGTGCTCATTTAAGTTGAAATATGTATACTGACCATGGAATTTGGGTGCTCCAAGCCTAACTAGCTTTACCCTGTGCATTCACACTGTTTCATGTTCTCTTTTTGGAAGTCACAGCCAGGTGATTACCTTTGTCAACAAAACATGTATTTCTTCTCTCTTCTATTAAGTCCCTTATTTATAGACTGAAGTTCTTTGGGGATTTGAATGTTAGAATTTATAGAATTTAACTGGCCAACCTCCTGATTATATTTAGATATAATAAGTAATGGAATGAGAGAGAACGGTATAATTTTTCTTCTGAATCCATTTTTCTCTTTACTGATGCTAAAATACTAAGAGTTTAGTAGATTATAAGTACTTTATTTTATCTAGTACAAAACTCATTGATTATAAAATATTGTCAATAATCTATAACAGTGCTTTATTACTTAGAAATTGTATTTTATATTTATTGAAAGAGTTGCTTTAGATTAAGTAAACATTTTTACTCTAGGAACAGTTTTGGAAATACATAAAAGGAGAATGTAAGCAAAATAATTGGGTTAAGGTATTTCTAGTTTCTTCCTATTAAGAGATCGACTTTTTTTGAATCACTTTTTGAGTGAGTTATCACTGTTCAGATTTTGCAACTCAAATTTTGGAGTTTGAACTTACTTTTCTCATCTTTAAAATATTGGTAATAATAATTCATTTCCCCGGGGGTTGTTGCAAGTGTTGAGTAAAATGAGACATGCAAAGTGGTTAGTATATAGTGCCTAGTACCTAATAGACACTCAATAAAACCAGCTATTGATTTTGTTATTGTTATTCTTATTATAGTTTCTTTAAGGCAGTATATGATAAATGGCCTAAAAGTGGAGAAAACAAAAATGTGTTCATAGGCAGGAGATCATTTTGTCTCAATATTCTCCACCTAGCTGCGCCAGATTGTAAACTATTTTGTGAAGAGTGCTACAGCTACACCAGGACAGCTGTTTGACTGGTTACATCAATAATTTCCCTTAGTCTGAAATTCCTCATTTGTAAAAAAAATGGGGATCGCAATCATATGTCCCATATCTACACTGCAAAACTGAAAGATAAAGAGATGGGAAAGCACTCTGTAAGCGTTGAAGCAACATACAGTGGTTATCTATACTGGACATCCATTTCACAAAGGCTGGTTAGGTTTATTTTGAAAGAGAAACACAGAACGTTGCATTCATTTTCCAGAAAGACCCTGCTTTTCCTCCACATAAAGACTCATGAATGAAACTAACAGGATTTTAATGTTTTTCCCCAGCACCCTCTAGTTAAGTGCCAAACTTTGACATGTTAAAAGTCATTTGTCTTACATAATCATGGGGCAGTGCCTGTGGCAAAAACCATGCTCTAAATTAAGATGCAAACCAGAAGGTTCTAAGCACCAGTAAGCAATATTCAGAGATGCCTCTGGGTTGTGGTTCACAGCACAGGATCTGAAGAAAGCAACTGTGTCACCTGTCAGCCATGTGAAGGTGTGAAGGCCATATTCAACCACCGTGCATTATGACCAGTGATGATGGGGATGCACTCATTGTTCCATTCATCTTACGTGTTCAGAGTTCACATGAATGCAGGAGATTGCCATGTACAAGCTCTGTAAAGATTTTCTCATGTTTAGGCTATTGAAAATTATTTTTCAGCAGAATTGACTCCACTCCTCCAATAACTTCTCTTCAATAATTCATAGTGTTTTTTATTTTTTTCCTAGAGAATAGTTACTATTGTTTTCTTCTCCTTTGAGAGCTTTTCAAAAAGAAATAATGAGGGGACGTAATAGCATGGCGGCAGTGAGGTGGTCTTCTTGAGTTCTCCTCCAGAACTTACCACAAATTGATCATCTATAATCCATCAAAGGACTCTCTGCTCATCACACAGAACAGGTAAGAGACTCACACGAGGATTACTTGAAGGTGGGCAAACTGGGCAAGCAGGGGAAGAGGGAAGGAAGCGGGGTGGAGACACAGGATGTTCCAGGACAGAACAGAGACCACAAGAGCCAGGAGGTGGACTATTTCCCAGCATCCCACAGCTGATCTCTCCTGCCAAGAGAGCAGCATATCTAGCAGCATATCTCAGCTGAGGCAGTAACCTCAGCTGAGACCTCCAGCTGGGCCCTAGGTCAACAAAGGATGTAAACACCATACTTGGGCCCCTCATCCCCCTCTCCCAATCCTACCCTCTCCCTTCCAGAGATTCAAGCTGGTCCCTGAATTGAGGAGTAGTGTCAGATTACAGAGGAGCCATAGCGCTCAGGACCTGGGAAGACCTGGCTTGCAGCTCTGACCCAGGGAAGAGGCTGGGAAGAGTGTTACATGGCTGGGCTGGGAGAGAGAAGACTCCTCCATCCCCAGCCCCCACCCTTTCTGGCCTGCCTAGGGCAGGGCAATTACAACTGTGGAGACACATCCAGGGGTCAGCAGCAGGTGGCAGACACAGCTCTGGGCTTTCAGCAGCTCAGAAATCTCCTGCCCTACACGCAAGCACACATGCACGCACGCACGCACGCAGTACTCTAAGACTCAGGAGACCTGGGCACAAAGCTGGCTGTTATTCTCAGTGTGCAAATGTGCAGGCCAGAATGGAAACTGCACTGATTTTGTAAAAACTACCATCCAGACCCCATAGCCCAACTCATCTAGAACTGTAGTCGCAGGGTCACTCTGGGCACCAGGTGGCCGGCACTGCCTGCACAAGATGCAGAGGACTCCTTGGTACAGCAGAGGACAACCTGGATATTACTTGGTGGGCTTAAGCCAAGACTGGTGCTGCTTTTTTGTTTTGTTTTTGTATTTTTGACATTTTTGCCTGTGTTAAGTGTGGGTTATCGGTTGTTTTTGCATGTGAGTGGATTTGGTTTTTTCTTTGTTGTTATTGTTGTTACGCTTGGTGATTTGCTTTGTTCTGAAATTGCCCTACACCAGGACCCAGCTCAAGGGGCACAAGATTCAACACACCCAGAGGCCAACTCCAGACCAAACCAGAGTATCACTGGGTTTGACCTACAAGTGACACACCCAGAGGGAATTCTCTACAGACACAAGAGCCCAAGAGGCCAAGCCTCATTTGAGCAGTCAACCCTCACTCAACAGAACATCCACCGTGGGCAGAGCCAAGTCTCACAACCAGTTAGCCTAGGAGTCAATCCCACCTACTTAAAAGCCAAAATCAATTAAAGATCATTTAACAGGACAATGCACAACACAAGAATCTCCTTTGGAGCACATGCACAGGAAAATAAGGAAGTGATACAAGTCAAACATAAGGGTCACATACTACATAAGATAACCCAGCAAAAAACAAGAACCCTAGGGATCTACCTAATACATCGAAGCAAACAGAGTCAGCCAGAATGGGGAACAAAGAAACATGTCCCAAATAAAAGAACAGAAGAAATCTCCAGAATTGGAACCAAATGAGATAGAGGTAACCAGCCTATCTGAACTAGAGACAGAGTTCAGAACACTGATAAGCATGTTTAAGAGGTTAGTGAAGACACAAAGAAGGATAGAGAAATCATAATGAACAACCAGTTAGAACTAAAGAATACAATAACTGAAATAAAGAACACACTAAGAGGAATTACCAACAGGTTCAATGAAGCAGAGGATCGAATCAGCAACTTAGAAGACAAGTTAGCAGAGATCACCCAAATGGAACAACAAAAAGAAAAAAAGAATTAAAAAAATGAGAATGGTTTAAGAGACCTCTGGGATAACATCAAGCACAACAACATGTGCATCATAGGAATACCAGAAGGTGAAGAGAGGCAGCAAGGGATCGAGAAAATATCTGAAGTAATAATGTCCAAAAACTGCCCTAAGCTGGTGAAGGAAACCGACATACAAGCCCAGGAAGTGCAGAGAGTTCCAACCAGGATAAACCCAAACAGATCCACACCAAGACAGCTTATAGTTAAAATGGCAAAGGTCAAAGACAAAGAGAATCCTAAAAGCAGCAATAGAAAGACAGCAGGTTACATACAAGGGAACTCCTATAAGACTATCAAATGACTTTTCTACAGAAACATTGCAGCAAGGAGGGAGTGGCAAGAGGTATTCAAAGTGATGAAAAACAAAGGACTACAACCTAGATTGCTTTATCCAACAAGGCTATCACTTAAAATTGAAGGAGAGATAAAGAGCTTCCCAGAAAAGAATAAGCTAAAGGAATTTATTACCACCAAGACAGCATTGCAGGAAATATTAAAAGGGCTTCTATAAGCAGGAGACAGATGAAAACAATCTAACTACAAATAAAAAATGTCAATAACTATGTACCTATCAATATTCACTTTAAATGTAAACGGATTAAATGCTCCAATCAAAAGACATAGGGTAGCTGAGTGGATAAGAAAACAAGACCCTTGTATATGCTGTATACAAGAGACTCACCTCAGATCAAAGACACACACGGCTAAAAGTGAAGGGTTGGAATAAGATATTTCATGCAAATTGAAATGGGATAAATGCTGGAGTGGCAGTACTTATATCTGACAAAATAGACTTTAAAATGAAGAATATATTAAAAGACAAAGATTGGCACTACATAATAATAAAAGGATCAATCCAACAAGAGGACATAACCTTAATAAACATTTATGCACCCAACATAGGAGCACCTAAATATATAAAACAAATATTGACTGGCATAAAGACAGAGATCAACAGTAACACTGTCATAGTAGGGGACTTCAACACACCTCTGACAAGAGACAGGTCTTCCAGACTGAAAATCAATATGGAAACAACGACCTTAAATGACACATTGGACCAATTGGATTTAATCGATATTTTCAGAGCATTTTACCCCAAAACTGCAAAATACAGGTTATTCTCAAGCGCACATGGAACATTTTCCAAGACAGACCACGTTAGGCCACAAAACAAGTCTTGATAAATTTAAGAAAATTGAAATCATACCAATTGTCTTCTCTGACCATAGTGCTATGAAATTAGCAATCAACTACAGCAAAAAACAAAACAAAACAAAACAAAACAAAAAAAACAACTGGAAGACACACAAATTCATGGAGGCTGAATAACATGTTACTAAGTAATGAATGGGTCAACCAGGAGGTCAAGGAAGAAATCAAAAGATATCTCAAGACAAACGAAAATGAAAACACGATGACCCAAAACCTTTGGGATGCAGCAAAAGTAGTCCTAAGAGGGAAAATTCATAGCAATGCAGGCCTACCTAAAGAAAAGAAAAATCACTGATCAACAGTTTATCTTCACACTTAAGGGATCTGGAAAAAGAACAGCAAAATAAGCCCAAAGGGAGTAAAAGGAAGGAGATAATAAAGACCAGAGTAGAAATAAATAAAATAGAGACCAGAAAAACAATATGAAAGATCAATGAATCCAAGAGTTGATTTTTAGAGAAGATAAACAAAATCGACAAACGTTTAGCAACTCATAAAAAAAAAAAAAAAAAAAAAACTCATCAAAAAAAAAAAGAGAGGACCCAAATTAACAAAATCAGAAATGAAAGAGGAGAAGTAACAATACACATGACAGAAATACAATAAATTTTAAGAAATTACTATGAGCCACCGTATGCCAACAAATTTGACAAACTGGAAGAAATGGACAATTTTCTAGAAGTATACACTCTTTCAAGGCTAACTCATGAAGAAACGGAAAACCTGAATAGATTGATTACCACCAGGGAAATTGAATCAGTTATCAACAAGCTCCCAATAAACAAAAGCCCTGGACCAGATGGCTTTACAGATGAATTCTACAAAACATTCAAAAAAGAATTATCACCTATTCTCCTTGAGCTATTCCAAAAAATTCAGAAAGAAGGAAGTCTCCCAAACACATTTTATGAGGCCACTATCACCCTGATCCCAAAATCAGACAAAGACATTACGAAAAAGAAAACTACAGGCCAATATCCCTAATGAACATAGATGCAAAAATCCTCAACAAAATATCAGCCAACAGAATTCAGCAATACATTAAAAAGATCATACACCATGATCAAGTGGGATTCATCCCTGGTATGCAAGGGTGGTTCAACATCTGCAAATCAATTAATGTGATACACCACGTTAACAAAATGAAAAACAAAAATCATATGATCATATTAATAGATGCAGAAAAAGCATTTGACAAAATCCAGCAGCCATTTATGATAAAAACTCTTAAGAAAGTGGGACTAAAGTCACCATATCTCAACAAAATAAAGGCCATATATCATAAACCCACAACTAACATCATACTCAACGGGGAAAGCTAAAACGATTCCCCTTAAGATCAGGAACAAGGCAAGGTTGCCCAATTTTTCCACTTCTATTCAACATAGTGCTAGAAGTTCTATCCACATCAATCAGACAAGAAACAGAAATAAAAGGCATCCAAATTGGTAAGGAGAAAGTAAAATTGTCATTATATGCAGACTACATGATACTATATATAGAGACCCTAAAGACTCCACCAAAAATCTATTAGAATTGATAAATGAATTTAGTAAAGTAACAGGATATAAAATTAATATTCAGAAATCAGTTGCATTTGTATATACGCATAATAAAATATCAGAAGTAGAAATTAAGAAACAATCCCATTTACAATTGCTTCAAAAATTATACAATACCTAGGAATAAATTTAACCCAAGAAGTAAAACCTCTGTACTCAGAAAATTATGACACTGAAGAGAGAAAGTAAAGAAGATACAAATAGATGGAAACACATACAATACTCATGGAGAGGAAAAATTGATATAGTTAAAATGTCCATACTGCCTAAGGTAATATACAGATTCAACAAAATTCCTATCAAGCTACCAAGGACATTTTTCACAGATATAGAACATATAATCCTAAAATTTATGTGAAAACATAAAAGACCCCGGATAGCTGCAGCAATCTTGAGAAATAAGAACAAAGTGGGAGGTATAATGATACCTGACATCAAATTATACTACAAGACTACAGTAATCAAAACAGCATGGTACTGGCATAAAGACAGACAGATAGATCTATGGAACAGAATAGAGAGCCCAGAAATAAATCCATGCCTATATGGTCATTTGATCTATGATAATGGAAGCAAGAATATATGGTGGAGTGAAGACAATCTATTCAATAAATGGGGCTGGGAAACCTGGACAGACCCATGTAAAAAATGAAGCTGGACCACCTCTTTACACCATATACAAAAATAAATTCACCATGTATTAAAGACTTAAATGTAACATCTGAAACCATAATACTCCTAGAAGAAAATATAGGAAGAAACTTTACAGACATTACGCGGAGTAAGATTTTTACTGATATATCACCTTGGGCAAGGGAAGTAATAGAAAAAAATAATCATGTGGGAGTACATCAAACTAAAAAGTTTTTTCACAGCAAAGGAAACCATCGATAAAACAAAAAGGGATCCTACTGAATGGGAGAAGATTTTGCCAATGATATATCCGATAAGGGGTTAATATCACAAATTTATAAAAAAATTCACTCAACTCCAAAAAAAACAACCCAATTAAAAAATGGGCAGAGGACATGAAGAGACATTTTTCTACAGAGAACATGCAGGTTGCAAACAGACATATGAAAAAAATGCTCAACCTCACTAATCATTAGAGAAATGCAAATAAATACCACAATGAGATACCACCTCACCCCAGTCAAAATGGCTATCATCAATAAATCAACAAACAAGTGCTGGAGAAGATGTGGAAAAAAGGGAACCCTCGTGCATGTTGGTGGGATTGCAGATTGGTGCAGCCTCTATGGAAAACAGTATGGTGGTATCCCAGAAACCTGAAAGTGGAACTACCTTTTGACCCAGCAATTCCACTCCTAGGTATCTATCTAGAGAAATCCAAAACTGTAAATTCGAAAAAATTTATGCACCCTTACGTTTATTGCAGCACTATACATGATAGCCAAGACATGGAAACAACCAAAATACCCATCAGTAGAAGACTGGATTAAGAAACTGTGGTACATTTATACAATGGAGTATTACACAGCCATAAAGAAGAATGACATCTTACCATTTGCAACGATATGGATGGACCTAGAGAACATTATGCTTAGTGAAATACGTCAGAGAGAGAAACACAAATACCATGTGATCTCACTTATATGTGGAATCTAAAGAAAAGAATAAATGAATGAACTAATCAGAAATAGTCTCACAGACATGGAGGAAAAAACTGAGTGTTGCTAGATGGGAGGGCGGTGGGGTAAGGGGGAAGGTGAGGGGATTAGAAAGCACAGTCGATAAGCACAAGATTGCCACAGGGATACGAAAATCAATTTGGGGAATGTAATCAATAATGTAGTAAAGATTTTGTAGGATATCTGATGGACACTTGTCCCACTAGGGAGACCACCTCAGGGATGATGTAGATGCCTGATCACTGCACTGTACGCCTGAAGCTGAAGCTGAACAATAATGAATGTCAGCTATAATTTTATATATATATATATATATGTATATATATATATATATATAAATGGTTACAAGAAGTTATAAATAAATATATATGGGTATATATATATATATATATATATATGTATATATATAGTTACAAGAAGTGGAGTTCAGCATTAAGAATAGAGACACTGGAAATGTAATGGCTGTGTGCAATCTCAGAGGGGTAGTAGATGGGGGGAGGGAGGTTATCACTGTGTGAGGGGTATAAATGATAAATGTCTATTACATTGTTTTGTACACCTGAAACTAAGAAAAAAAAGAAATAAAAGAAATAATGAGATGCTATTTAAAAATTAGTGTAAATTTGAAGAAGTCAACTCTTCCTCTTTTTCATCGACCCTTATTCTCCCATTTCAATTATCTTTAGGCAAACAAGTTAATGAATACCTAAATAAAAATCCTCTTCCCAGCTAAGATAGTTACTTCAGAAATACTCTACCAAGAAAACTCCTTTTTAAAGTGAATACATAAATAGACAAGTGATGTGTAGTGTTTATTTTAGCCTCAACTGATTTTCCAAATTTAGGATACTCTAATTTCTTTTATGCTTCAGGCCACAAAAACTAGTATTTCCTGTCATGAATAGTGCATTTTCTTGCCTTGGAATGGGCATCTAAAAATATCGGTTCCTTGTAATGGACAGTTATCATCAGAAATAACTAGAGATATTTAAAGGGTTACTGGCAGAAATGAAGTGAATGCATATGTAAACCTCTCACAGTACTACCTAAACATTTCTCTGAATCTCCTCTCACTGCAATAAAGTTTCAAGGAAATCTCTGGTGATTTCAGAGATGCTGTAGGAGACTTCTTGGGGACCCTTTATTCTCTATATAGCAATATAAAGTTCTCTCCTTTGAACTTTTCTTCTTTTAAAGTGTGTAACATCAGTGTATTTCCACTGAGGATAAAAAGAACTTTAAAAGTTTCAGTGTGCCTCGCTTTGGAGTTTACATTACATTCCAACATAAAATGACAAGAATAAATGTAAAACTTATTTATATAAAAGCATAAGGAACTTTTGATTAAAAAAACTCATTAAATCTTTTAATATCAGCAGTTGCTGCACATTAGCTTTGTTTACAAATAATTTACATTTATATAAAGATACTAGGATTGGTAAAGAAGGGACAAAGAAATTTGAAACTAACAATTTAGGAGTAACTAAAACTTAAAAATCAATCAGATATATTCATAAAACTGTGTATAAGTCAACATTAGATGTGATTTGATTTACAAAAATAATTTACAGTCATAATTAGTTATTCTACCTTTTATAAAATGTATCGTTAACTGAAATATACAAATATGTAACTCATTTCTATAATTCATGCATAAAAATACATTTATCAGATCTGTATGGATTACTAAAATAAAATTACCACACTTCTGTTGTTATGTCTTTAAAATTTTTATTTCATAATACTCTCTTAACTTGCTTTTGTACTGATTTTTTTTGT
Source organism: Rhinolophus ferrumequinum (assembly GCF_004115265.2). Taxonomy (NCBI): domain Eukaryota; kingdom Metazoa; phylum Chordata; class Mammalia; order Chiroptera; family Rhinolophidae; genus Rhinolophus; species Rhinolophus ferrumequinum. The sequence goes on from NC_046288.1 coordinate 54,400,226, forward strand.
TCTGTATAATATTACCTATTTTATGTTTATCTGAGTGTTAAATTAGCCTGCAGTTTCTTTAAACTGATAGTTGTGTCTAGAGATTTTATTAGATTTTGGATTAATTTAAGGAATGATACATCACCAATGGTGGTTATATTGACTTCTTGTAACATAAGTTCATGAAATGCATACCCCAGGTTATCAAATTTTGAAATTGTTTTATTGTTTTTGTTCCATTGTAAATTTTTCCATCAGCATTTCACCCTAATAATTTTAGCAGTACAGATTTTTTAAAAATCACTTAATTAGAGTTTACAAATGGTGATTTAAATTCTAATGTTGTCCCTCTGTTAGATATAATTATCTTTAAAAAAATTATGAACTATTTGGTTAGTTTTTAATAGAGTTTATGTAAAAAATGATGATAAAAATATATTCTTTTCTCATTAACGTTAGAATGATGTTTTGGTGCCTTAGAAACTTTTGATGCTGATCAGTGAGAATATTTTTGTTACTATTATTAGTCCTTAGACTTTCACATATTTGATATGGTTCAATCGTTTGTAGATGTTTTCTTTATGATGCTTAAATTTTTTCATCTGATGCCAATGAAAGCTGATCCTAGTTGGCACTTTTTACATGACCACATTAGTCCTTGGAATCCCCTTTCTTCGGGAATAATAAAATATTTCAGGTTTCTCTTATACATGTACTACCCAAACCTGAAACAAAGTATTTCTCCAAATTCCCTGATTATTTTATTGAGAAACGTTTTCCAGAGATTAAATTATAAGCACTCAAGATACCCATCAATGTTTGGATTTTAGAATGGACAAAGTTGGAAATACATATTTCTCTGGATAAACTCACAAAATAATCATGAATTCACAATAACATTTCACTTTTTTTCAATATAATAGGTGAGAAATGGTATTTCAATGTGTTTAATTTGGATTTCTCCTATTCTGATAAAGGCTGAGTTCCATGCCACTTATACCTTAGACTAATTTGCTTGTATTTTTGTGTTAACTATATATTTATGTCTTTTGCCTTTTTTCTAGCAGATTGTTGATACTACCCAATTTTAAAAATCTCCTAATATATTAGGAAATTAGTCCTTTGTAATACTACCTATTTGTAATTAGTCCTTTTTGATTTTTTTACAATACATACTTTTTCTGCTGACTTATTTATGGTATTTATACCATGTACATTTATTTTTTTTATGTAAAATAATCAATACTGGAAGTTTTCTTTTGTTCCATTCTGATAATGGTAGATTACAACGTGAACTGACATGTCTACACAATGAACTAGTAAAACTTTAAAAAGTATATGAAATATCTGCTCTAAACATCACAGATGTAATAAGATAGTGAAGAATTAGAAAGTCAGAATTTAGTTAAAAAAGAAGTCAACCTAACAGGATGATCCTGGCATTGGGAACAATTTTTCTGCAAGATGCTTCTGCTCATTTCTGAAAGGTAGCAGTGGCTAACAGGTAAGCCTTACACATTAGTGAGAAAACAACACTAGAATCCAGAGGCTGCCTGGAGTTGGCCAAACTGTGAAAGCTGAGGGTGCCCCTCTATAAAAATGCTCTCACTTCAGACACCAGCTGTTTCAGAGGGTCTAAAACCACCTCAGTTTTGGTACTTCTCTAGAATAAGCCACAGAACTTACTAAAAGGTATTTTGCTCATGATTATGGTTTATAACAGGGAAAGGATACAGTTTAAAATCCACCAAAGGAAGAGATGCACAGGGCAGAGTCTGCAACTGTTCCAAACGTGAAGCTACCTTTGTCTTCTCCTGTGGAGTTAGCACATGTTACATTCCTGGCAATGATGTGTGATAATACACATGGAGTGTTGCCAACCAGGGAAGCTCCCTTAGAGTTCTTATTGGGGATCTATTACATAGGCATGACTAATTGATTAATTGCTGACATAATCAAACTCAGTCTCCAGATCAATTAGTACTGCATGACCTGAAAGACCCCACCTTAAATCACATGGTTGGTTTTTCTGGGCTGGCTAGCTCCACCCTGAGATCTTGTGTGACCAGCCACTGCCGTAAACAAAGACACTCTTATGAAGTATGATATAGATTATCTCCCAGAAGCTGATAGCAAAGATCTGGACTGTTTTTTGGGCAAACCTAAATTCTTTACTATACAAAACCCAATAAGGAAAAGGAACCCTGATAAATCTCCCACACTTTGAGATAAGACCATGAAAGTCTATCCTCTGGAGTAAGAATGAATGGATTTGGAAGAGTCCTATGCAGACTAAGGTCCTACTGTAACTATATCAATTTTGATAATGGGTAAACTGATCTGTAATTGTTATGTCCATAGCCACTTAACAGAAGGAAACTCAAATACTCTATGGAGGAAAATAATAACTGCCTAAGATTCAAACTATTTCCACATTTTAAATAGCCAATGGAAGATACCTAAACAAAAAATATCAGACACACAAAAACTCAAGATAACATGATCAAAATTGAAAACAAATAAAACATACAGAGTCTTTTTGAGTTCTCTGGAACTTATGACAAATTGAACATTTATAACCCATCAAAGGACTCTCTGCTCATCACACAGAACAGCTAAGAGACTCGTAGGAGGATTACTTGAAGGTGGGCAAATTGGGCGAGCATGGGTAGAGGGAAGGGAGCAGAGTGGAGACACAGCACGCATCTGTTGTTGTGGAGACGCAGGGGGTTCCAGGACAGAACAGAGACCACAAGAGCCAGGAGGTGGCTCTTTCCCTGCATCCCACAGCTGATCTCTCCTGCCAAGAGAGCAGCATATACAGCGTTTGAGGCAGTAACCTCAGCTGAGACCTCCAGCTGGGCCCTAGGTCGACAAAGGATGTAAACACCATACCTGGGCTCCTCACCCCACTCTCCCAATCCTACCCTCTCCCTTCCAGAGATTCAGGCTGGTCCCTGAATTGAGGAGTAGTGTCAGATTACAGAGAAGCCATAGCGCTCAGGATCTGGGAAGACCTGGCTTGCAGCTCTGACCCAGGGAAGAGGCTAGAAAGAGTGTGACATGGCTGGGCTGGGAGAGAGAAGACTCCTTCATCCCCAGCCACCACCCTTTCTGGCCTGCCTAGGGCAGGGCAATTACAACTGTGGAGACACATCCAGGGGTCAGCAGCAGGCGGCAGACACAACTCTGGGCTTTCAGCAGCTCAGAAATCTCCTGCCCTACACGCACGCACGCATGGAAGAAGTACCCTAAGACTCAGGAGACCTGGGCACAAAGCTGGCTCTCAGTGCGCAAATGTGCAGGCAAGAGCAGAAACTGCACTGATTTTGTAAAAACTACCATCCAGACCCCATAGCCCAACTCATCTAGAACTGTAGTCGCAGGGTCACTCTGGGCACCAGGTGGCCAGCACTGCCTGCACAAGACGCAGAGGACTCTTTGGTACAGCAGAGGACAACCTGGATATTACTTGGTGGGCTTAAGCCAAGACTGGTGCTGCTTTTTTTGTTTTGTTTTTGTATTTTTGACATTTTTGCCTGTGTTAAGTGTGGGTTATCAGTTGTTTTTACATGTGAGTGGATTTGGTTTTTTTCTTTGTTGTTATTGTTGTTACGCTTGGTGATTTGCTTTGTTCTAAAATTGCCCTACACCAGGGCCCAGCTCAAGGGGCACAAGATTCAACACACCCAGAGGCCAACTCCAGACCAAACCAGAGTATTACTGGGTTTGAACTACAAGTGACACACCCAGAGTGAATTCTATCCAGGCACAAGAGCCCATAGAGGCCAAGCCTCATTTGAGCGGTCAACGCTCACGCAGCAGAATATCCTGCTGTGGGCAGAGCCAGTTCTCACAACTAGTCAGCCTAGGAGTCAATCCCACCTACTGACAAGTCAAAAGCAATTAAAGATCAACTTGAACAGCACAACATACACAACACAAAAGTCACCTTTGGAGCACACGCATAGGAGAATAGGAAAGTGGTGCAAGTCACATATAAAGGTCACATACTACATAAGACAACCCAGCAAAAACCAAGAACCCTAGCGTATCTACCTAATACATCGAAGCAAACACAGAGAGTCAGCCAGAATGGGGGAAACAAAGAAACATGTGCCAAATAAAAGAACAGAAGAAACCTCCAGAATTGGAACCAAATGAAATAGAGGTAACCAACCTATCAGAGTCAGAGTTCAGAACACTGATAAGAATGTTTAAGGGGCTTAGTGACGACATAAAGAAGGACAGAGAAATCATAATGAATACCAGTTAGAACTAAAGAATACAATAACCGAATAAAGAACACACTAGAAGGAATTACCAGCAGGTTAGATGAAGCAGAGGATCGAATCAGCAACTTAGAAGACAAGTTAGCAGAGATCACCCAAATGGAACAACAAAAAGAAAACAGAATAAAAAAAAATGAGAATGGTTTAAGAGACCTCTGGGATAACATCAAGCACAACAACATGTGCATCATAGGAATACCAGAAGGTGAAGAGAGGAAGCAAGGGATCGAGAACATATCTGAAGTAATAATGTCCAAAAACTGCCCTAAGCTGGTGAAGGAAACCGACATACAAGCCCAGGAAGTGCAGAGTTCCAACCAGGATAAACCCAAACAGGTCCACACCAAGACAGCTTATAGTTAAAATGGCAAAGGTCAAAGACAAAGAGAATCCTAAAAGCAGCAATAGAAAGACAGCGGGTTACATACAAGGGAACTCCTATAAGACTATCAAATGACCAAACAAATTCTGGTGACCAGAATAGAGTGGAATGGCACGTTGTCAGTTTTGAGCTGGGGTCTAACTGTCCTTGTGCTGTTTCTCAGTGGTCAGTGCAAGCCTCAGCCAGTCTGGTAGGAGATGAAGACAATGAGGAAGAGAGGACAGTTGTCCCAGCTGAGGCTTCCTAAACCTGTCTACACTAGTGTACATCAGAATATGTGAGGGAGCCCAACCAACATCCTCAGAGCGACCTACCTGACACACAGCTGGTCCAGGAATATAAGAATCATCCCAGCTGAGACCAGAAGAACCACATGACACAAAGACTCATGAGTGATAAAAATTAGGTTTTCTTGTAAGCCATTTGGTATCAAGGTGTTTGTCATATTCCAAGATCTAACTGATAGAGAAATCCAGCACTAACTATTGTGAAGCTGGAGTGTGCACAGAGAAGCGTGATTGATATGTCAAGAAGTCTAAAAATCAAGCTGTATGAGAACAGATCAAAAGGATTAGGATATTTAACATAGAGAGGAAGAATTTTAGAAATTCCACGTGTGGCTCCTCCAAAATAATTGATTAGCTACTATGTAAAAAGAGGTTATATTTACCCAGCATAAATTCAGAATGCAAAATGGTAAATATTTACAGATATGAGATGATGAGAGACATTGTAATAGAAATATATAAATTGTAGAACTAGCTCAAATTTATCTGGTGGGGATGGTCTTAAAATGCAGATAGTTTTTCTCATTAGAAATGTTCATACAGAGGGGATGACCTGTGAAACAGTTTGTTTCAAAAGTCGGTTTCCTCTTCGGAATTTTATACTAATGATATGTGATTACTTTTAACTCTAAAATAGTATGTGTGGTAAGATTTTATATCAGCTTCCTTTAATTAAATATACTTTTCATAATTATCAGTATTCAAAAAATTGTACTGTTTAAATACCAACAATACAGTTATTTGGTTTTCTATTAATTTTGATTTGAATTGATGATATTGTAGCCACACTCTGAGTGGAATAATCTGACCTTGCCATCAATAGAGCTGTTTTTTAAAATGTATTATGCATTCCAAAGAATTTACTTCAGAAGGAACTATTTGGTAACAACCAATTTTTGAAACCTAAGACAAAAAATTCATTCAGAAATAATAAGAGAAATGTATTTCTATTCCTTTATCCAACAAATATCTATTGATTTCTCATTATTTGCCAAGCATTTATGTAAAGACTGGGTTTATGTTAGTAAACAAGTGAAAGCATTACCCTCAAGAAGCTTGTTATCTAGAAAGGAAGAAAACTAAACAAATATGTTCCACATAGTGTGACGTTGTAATAGTGCTAAGAAAAAAAATATTGCAGGGTAAGAAGACATAAATTCATGGGGGAGCCAATCTTCTAGATGAGTGGTCAGAAAATTTCTCTCTTGGGAGGTGCCATTTGAGAACAAGCCTGACTGGAGGTAGGAAACAAGTCTAGTAAACACAGAGAATAATTTACCAAACAGATGGAAAAACTCTTAGGGAAGAAGCTTTTCTAGGCATATTCAAGGAAATGTAAAAAATGCTATGTTCTAAAATGAGATGAAGAAAAGAAGAGTATTAGGAAGAAATTAGAGTGGTAGAGAGTGACTAGGTCACATGAGACTTTGGAGATCATGGTACGAACTTTGTATTTTGTTTATGATGTAAAGCCATTAGAAAGTTAAGACTAGGCACTTGGCAGGATATATATTCTATCTCATAGAGTTCCTCTCACTTTTGGGGGCTAATAAGTTATGGACAGGATAGAGAAAGAGAGGGTAGAGCTCATTGCTTCTTGGCCCATTTGCTTTTATATCCATTCTTTTCTTTTTCAAGTTCTGTTCTATATCATTGGAAGAATGGGATGGATTCTTGGCACTGAATTTTCTAGGCTTCTTTGTGAGACAGCTCATAAAGAAGAGAGAGCTGGGTGAGACACTGGCAGGTGAAGGGAAGACAGAAGACAGGTCATATTTTAATATTCTTTCTCTGACTCATCACTGACTATGAGCACAATAAATTATGGTGGTTCTGCTTCCAATAGCATCAGCAATGAGTATACTTTTGGGCTCTGGTGATGTCTCCTCTTTTAGAACCTCAGCCTCTGGGTGGAAAATGCTCTAGAGTGATTTCTGTTTGTCTAGTTGGACCCTGACTGAAACAAGGGGTGAAAATTGAAGCAGGAATACTGTTAGGAGACTATTCCAATTGTCTAGGCATGAGAAGAACAAGTTGAACAAGTTACTGTAACAGCCATGGATAAGGTGAAAAAATAATGAGATTTGGGATCTCTTTTCAAGGTAAAAATAACAGGTCATATGAAAGGATTGGATAAATGGTGCATTAAAAGAAAAGAAATATGAACGTCTTCAAGGTTCTATTTGAAAAACTGGGTAAAGGCATTATCATTGGTAGATATGGATAAGATTGACGAAGGAAGAGATTAGAAGCGAGGGTATATGAATCAAGAGTTCTATTTGGTAAAATTTGACATTGATATGCTATTTGATATCCATGTTGTGGATCAAGTAGAAAGTTAAGTATATGAATCTAGAATTATGGAAAACACTTCAGTTTAGAGATCTATGGGGTGGGTTGGTTGGATTATTGATATAATACAGTTATGAAATGTGAAGATGATACAGGCCAAATGAAAGGGCTTCTTACTACAGAAACTCTAAGTTTTCTTTCTTTAGTGTTTTAACTCCATTAGTTTCTTAATCATAAATAATAGTTTGTTTTTAACCTGAATCATAGAAATCTCCTACCCCCTGCTTTAGATAATTACCCTGAAACTTGATTTATGCTTGTTGACTATAATCATCGAAGCCTAATGTTCTCTCCTACCCATTCCAGGCCCAGCTCCTGGACAACTGACGCCAGCTGAGTGAGCAGTTGAATGGCCACAGGCTCCATAAGAGCTGATGGATTCTCCATCACTTAGCCACCCCACATCAGTCGCTCTGAGCTCTGCTCTTTAGGAAATTTATTAATTAAAATCTATTTTTTTCCTCATTCAGAGGCCTTGGGGATACAGATGATACCCCAACAAGAAAACAGTCCCATCCAAAGAAGTCTGTCTTCCAGGCTGATCTTGAGACCCTTTCCTCTCTAACATTCAGATAGGGCAAGAATTCCATGAATCCCCCATGAATAGGCAGGGACAGCTCTACACCCCTGCCCAGCAGAAGCAGATACAGAAAAAAAAAGACCTTCTGTTCCTCAACTTCCCATAGAGATTTTATGGGGATCACGTCTCTCAATGGGAAAACAAGGCAGGCAGCTAGAGGCAGACATTGGGTTTCTACATTCCTGCACATCCAACACAACCCAAAGGATGTGACCACCCAGAACAACTCCACTCGGTCCAAAACTTCCCCCTTTCTTTGTAATTATCTACCCCTATGAGGAACAAATGAGTACAAAATACCCAACTAGATTAAACCAGTCACTCACACCTGTGAAGTAAAGGCCACAACGACCTTCATTATACCATCACTATATCACACATATGCACTTAAGTTCATTAATATCATTATAACAGACTGAATTCTGGGAAGGAACATGTGCAATCTAAAAAGATAAGGTAATAGCCTCTTGTCAATCACAGGCATCAATCAAGTGGTTCCATGCCTGTAAAGAAGCAGGCCATTTAAGAAAAAAAGAGATAAAAACCACCAAGGCCTTGTTAGTTGGGGCCTTTGAGTCATTCTCTACTGCGCGGGTCGGCTCCTATTTCTTTGGAGTGTACTATCTCTTCTAGTAAACTATTTCACCACTTTATTTCCGTGTCTCATTCAATTCTTTGCTCGAGATGCCAAGAACCTGGACATCGTTCTGAAAAGGGCCTACTCTCTGGTAACAAAAACATTACATAGAAACTGATTATACATAGAGAAAAATCAGTAACTGAGGATGAAGCCCTAATGCACACCAATATTTAGAATTAGAGAGAAAAGAAACAAAAGGCACAACTAGTGAAGCAGGAGGAAAAAGAGGAGTATTCCTGTAAGTTAAGGTGAAGAAAGCTTTTCAAGATGTGATGTCCACTAGATAGAATGTTTCATGTGTCACTTATATCCTTCTTCTTTTTCCTCCTCCTCTTCTTTTCCTCCTCCTCTTCCTCCTTCTCCTTCTTCTTCTCTCCTCTCTCATCTTCTCCCCCCACCCTTATTTCTTTCATTGCTTTATTAACTTACTTGACCAATCGGTATTGAGAGCTTGCTAGCTGCACTATGCTAGTTAATTCAGAACTCAGATACCGGAGACTCGAATAAGAATTATTAATAGTAGTCTTTTGGACAAGAGTCAATTTCTCCAGACTCTAAATAAAGAATGCTAAAGTTTATTGTTAGAAAACAAAACATAAGTTAACCTGCAAAACAAACCCATTATCCTATATCTTAGGAAAAGGATGAGATTTACACCTTGCTTCACACTTTGTATACATTTACTCATACACATATGAATATATGTATAAATATTTTACTTTTAACTCTACCATATTTACTGACAGCATCTGCAATAAAAATTTTAAATAAAATGTTTTCTCATATAGCTGTTCTATAATTTTATTTTTCTGCTTGAAAATGGCAAATGCAATAGAATCTTCCCCAGAGATCTTTATTTTTTATTGATAATCCAAGGGTTAAATTAAAGGAGACATCAGTTCCTGTCCTTGGCTCAGAACAGAGCTAAATTATAGCCGCCATTTATTTCCTTCACATTCTGTTTTGTTCTTTCCTCTTTTAGGACTGAGCATGTAGCCTTCCTTTTTCTAATCCACAGCCAAGATGCACCTCTAAAGTAGGGAGATATCCAGAATATGGGTTGGATCTAATTCTTAAAATCAAAGATAGGTAAGCTCCAAGGTTAAAATGGGAAAGCTCAGGAAATCCTAAATGCAAACACCACCTTTCAATCACCTGCAAATCATTTCCTGCTCCCTTGTCTCTGAAATGCAGGATTGCAGCCTCACTGCAATTTTTCTTTCTAAATTAAGCAGCACATTTCAGGTATCTAAGAAGCAGCTGAGTGAGGCAGGGGATTTTAGAATCGGATTTCATTCAACTTTGCCACTAGTTTATTTTATCGTTGTATTTTCACAAGTGGGAGTAAGAATTTTAGAATTTAATGAAGGTCATTAAAGGAAGAAAATATGGCAACAAAGTAGGCTTGATGTTTTAAAGTAAAAAATAGGAAAATTGAGAAAGCAAAATAGGTATTAAAATTCTACACTGCTATTTCCTTTTTTCCCCCAGCATAATTATGAGCTGCGTGTGACAAATAAGATACATTAAGCAGACTGAGCCCTGTAAAATAATTGTACTTAACTGCAGAACTTTTTGTTTTCAACTTTACTCAAGCCATTAAAAGCTTATGTTTATATATTTATACTCTTTAGTCATTAGGATTGAGATTTGAATGCAGCAGAGAAGACAAGAACTAGGCCCCAGTGTTAACCTACTGTTAGCTGATGGGAACAGCCAAGCCTCCTGAATAAAACGCAAAATACATATTTTAATCTTTTAATAACATTAGGTTCTGCTGTGGCTAAATTTATTTCTGAAATATGTGTACCCAGAGTGTGCCTAGAGAAATTCAATCTATAAAAGGCTTTAACGACCTCACACAAAAATGTCTATATTTAGCTAGGTTAAAAAAATCAGACAAAGGTATAACATTTCCCCCTTAATTCCTCTCATTAGAAGCCACATCTAGCAGAGACCAAGACCTTTTGCCTTTTGTAACGCTTTCCATCTGCACAATTTGCAAGGATGGTGATGATGTATGGTAAATGACCTCAAATGAAGGTCAATGAGTAAAGAATCAGGATTAAAATATAATTGAGGAAAAAAAGAGAAAACACAAAGTCTTGTAGATACCTAGAAAAATTAGATAAATACATGAATTCTGCTAATATACATTAGGTAATGAATGACATTCTGAGACAACATGAATATGCCCCACTCAGTCTGTCCTGAGTTTTGGAATACAACTATAGTATCAGAGTTACTCTGCCATGCGGGGTCTCTGGTCCCGCTCCCTGCACAAGAACACAGGATATGGTGAGGCCAAAAAGGAACACCAGCAGAGCCATAGATAGGGGAGTCATACCACTATATGCCCATTGGTGGCGGGAACCACCGCCACACGATCTGCAGCCTGCCATCTGCTTCTCTGCCAACCAACCCACCATTGTAGCCACTGCAGTTATATCAGTGGCTAATGGCCAACTAGTCACAGCTGATGACCATCTACTACCCGAGCCAGCACCTTTCCACATGAGGCCGAGAGCCTGGAAACTGCTCTCTGGGACTCTATCCCCATATACTCATTCCTTACCCTTGGGTTCTACTGTTATTGTCTTTCTTTTTTTTTTTAATTCACTGATGATAGGCAAACATTAGAGAAGACAATTGAGATAGAAAAAAACCCTAGGCAGTCAGGGACGTGGCCATGGTGGAGGGATGAAGGCGGAGACCATAACACAGCCAGAGGAAATCACTTGAATAGCTCACAAAGCCATCCAAGCTGCAGAGCCCGCCAAAACTATCAGCTCAGGTGGAGGGAGGGCAGGGCCAATCAGCTTGTAGTCAACAATTTCAAACAGCAGAGAACTTGCAGTCGGAAGAAGTGAGGTGCTAGCCTCTTGTCTATCACAGGTGTCAGTCAAGTGGTCCTACACCTGGAGAGGAACCCCCAGATAATACCCCCAGGCTCCTGCTAGCCCCGCCTCTCTTGTGTTTTGTCTTTCCTGGTCCTACTTCAAACCCTTTGGAGTGTACTTTCTCTTCTAATAATGGCCTTGAGCCACTGCTTTCTGCTCCCGCCCACTTTTAGCTCTTTGAAGTGTACTTTTTTCTAATAAACTGGTTTTTCATTATTTTATCTTGATATCTTGTTCAATTTTTCGGTTGAGAAGCCAAGAACCCGGATATCTGGTCAAGAAGGGCGCACTCTCCGGTGACATATTTTGGCCAACCAGCCAGGAGTAGCCCACCGCTCCTCTGCCGCCTGGCTCTGCCTGGCCCCCAGCTCAGCACTGCAGCAGCAGCTGAGAGGAGGGGCCACAAGAGCAAGTCTCCAGGCCCTCCAGTGGCCATGGAGCGGCTGCTGCCGGGCCACGGCAGCCACTGCCAGGCCTTTGTGAGAGGCGCCCACACTCCTGTAGCCACCTCTAAACCCACTTTTCATGCTTACACTTCTATGTCATCTTCCTTTTGCCCAACCTGATGGCTCTGGGAGGCATTTCATTCAACCTGATGGCCTTGGGGGGCACTATGGATCTGCAGAGAGCTTTCCTCTTGTGCTTTTTGTCTTAACGCTTTTGCAATAAGACTGCTTCTGCTTAAACCTGACCTCTGGAGATCTGCATTTCCATTCTTCGGTAATGGCGGGATCACGTTTGGAGAAAATACAATCAGGATCCTAATTCATTTTGGCGAGCCAGCCAGGAGTAGCTGCCCAGACATCAGGATACTAATTCACAATGAACTGCTTTCAGATGTTTAAGAGGAAAGAGAAATATAACCACTGAGGGTCGTAGTAGATACTATCTGTGGTAGGCAGACTCTAAGGTGGCCCTTAATGATCTCTGACACTTCATATTCACACTTTGTATAATCTTTTGCCTCGAGTGTGGCTGGATTTGAAGACATACTTCTAATGAATTGAATACAGCAGGAGCTATGGGAGGTCAGTTCAAAGTTCAAGGTTTTATAAACATTGTGGCTTCCATCTTGGGATCTTTATCTCAGAATTTGTACTCTGGGGGAAACCAGCAGCTGCGTTGTGAGAAGCCCTATGAAGAAGGTCACATGGCAAGGAGTTGATATCCCAGTCTTTAGTTAACAAGAACCTTAGACCTGGAAACAGCCACCTGAGTGAACTTTGAAGTGGATCCCCTTCCAGCTGGATACTGAGATGACTGCAACCCCAGATAAGAACTTGATTTGAGACTTCTGAGGAACTAAGCCGTAAATACCCAACTAAGCCACAGCAGGACTCTTGATTCATAGAGATAATAAATGTTGTTTAAAGCTTTTAAGGTTTGGGGTAATTTGTTACACAGCAATAGGTAACTAATATAGTATATATATTTTTTTATTCTCTCAGTTTTCCATCATTTTATTTGACAAAATATGGGATCTACCTTAATTAATCTACAATTATTTAGGATAATTATTTTATAATAACATAAATATAGTGAAATATTGCTTATCCTATAGAGTAGCTCATTCATTTCTTAAGCACTAATTTAAACAAAAAAATGTTTAAGACTTTTGCAAAAATTGTATTTTGTTTCTAAATTCTGGGTTCCATTTTTCTTCCTCTACAGTCATCTAATCCAGCAGAGCAAAGTCATTGAATTCAATTATTAATTAACATATATTTGTTTTAAAAAGGAGTTGAAATCTATTTATCTTTTTTGCTAACATTGGAAGTTTATGATGAAAGATATTAGAGTATCTTTGAATGGAATTAGCCTAAATATATTTTTTTCCTTCTTTATTTTTTCCTATCTGTGCTATTATTTCTTCCTTATTTGTGTTATTATAATTTATTTTAACTGAATATTCTGGTGACTGAAAGTCTTTGTTAGACTGACAGGAAACAAGAATAATTCTATAATTTCTTTCCAAATATGTAGATGTAACAGATTTCCAACAGAAGAGAATAATTATGCATCACAGTGTCAAAATAATTTTTTTCAGAAGATAAAATATTTTATCAGGAGATAAAATAAAAATATTTTAAAGTAATTCATGGCACAATCCTCTGACCCCAGGGCACCATGAAGGGGAGGCTAAAGTCACTACATCAGATTTTGACATCAAACTATATAATGGCCGGGTGTATCCTTCCTATTATTTTTAATTGACAAATATTTAGCTAGACTAATAAAGACATAAGAGAATACTCAAAAAAATAAAATCAGGAATGAAAAAAGAGACGTTTCAGCTGATGTCACAGAAATAAAAGAAAGATCATAAGAGGATATTATAAACAATTGTACACCAACAAACTGGATAACCTAGAAGAAATGGATAAATTCCTAGAAACGTACAACCTATAAGACTAAATCATGGAAAAAAAAAAAAACTGAACAGATCAATTACAAGTAAGGAGACTGAATTAATAACCAAAAATCTCTTAAAAAAGAAGAGCCCAGGACCAAACAGTTTCACTGGAAAATTCTACCAAAAATTTAAAGAATTAATACCAATCTTTCTCAAACTTTTCCAACAAATTGAAGAGGAGAGAACACTTCCAAACTCATTTATAAGGCCAGTATTATCATAACTGAAAAGACTAGCAGAGACACCACAGAAAAATAAAACTACAGGAATATATGAACATATATGCAAAAATCCTCAATAAAAATACTAGCAAACCTAATTCAATAGCATATGAAAAAGATCAGACACTAATATTACATGGGATTTGTCCCTGGGATGCTTCAACATATGAAAATCAATTAATACTATATACAACATTAACAGAATAAAGAATAAAAATAATCTCAATAGATGCAGAAATGTGTTTGATAAAATTCCTCATCACTCATGACAAAATCTCTGAACGTACTAGGTATAGAAAGAAAGTACCTAATCATAATAAAGGCAAAATATGAAAAAATGTACAGCTAACATTATTCTCAATGTTGAAAAAGGGAAAACTTTTCCTCTAAGATGAGAAACAAGGCAAGGATGACCACTCTCACCACCTCTATTCAACTTAGTACTGAAAGTCTTAGCTAGAGCAATTAAGGAAGAAAAATAAATAAAAGGCACTCAAATCAGAAAGAAAGTATTAAAACTGTCTGTCTTTGCAGAGGACACAATCTTATGTATAGACAATCCTAAAGATTCCACTAAAAAAACTATTAGAACTAATAAGTGAATTCAGAAATCACAGGATACAAAATCAACATACAAAATTCAGTTGTTCTTCTATTACACTAACAACAAATTATATGAAAAGAAAATTAGAAAAACAATACCATTCACAATAATATCAAAAAGAATAAAAGACTGAGGAATAATCTTAACTAAGGAGGTGAAATACTTGTATACTAAACATTACAAAACGTTGATAAACAAAATATAAGAAAAAACAAATAAATTGAAAGACATCTTATGTTTATTGATTGGAAGACTTAATTTTTTAAAAATATCCGTACTATCAAAAGCAGTCTACAGATTTGATGCTATCCCATCAAAATCACAATGGGATTTTTTACAGAAATAGAAAAAACAACACCCACCCCTCAAAAAAATCTACAATTCATATGGAACCACAAAAATTGATAGACAAATTAATTGTGAGATAGAAGTACAAGGCTGAAGCATCACACTTTCTGATTTCAAAATATGTTCCAAAGCTATAGTAATCAAAACAGTCTGGTACTGGTATAAAGACAAGCATAGAAAAATGGAACAGAATCGATAGCCCAGAGGTAAAGCCATGCATATATGGTCAACTTATCTTCAGCAAGGGTGCCAAGAATACACAATGGGGAAACAACATTCTTTTCAACAAGTGGTGTTGGGAAAACTGGGTATTCACATCCAAAAGAATGAAATTGTATTCTTATAACATACATGAAACCAACTCAAAATGGATTAAAGACTTAAACATAACACCTGAAATTATTAAACTACAAGAAAACATAGGGCAAAACCTTCATGACATGGGTTTTGACAATGATTTTATGGATATGACACAAAAAGCACTGGGAAAAAAAGCAAGTAGGACAAATCAAACTAAAAAGCTTCTGCACATCAGATGAAAGGATCAACAAAATAAAAAGGGTCAGGGATGATGTAGATGCCTGATCACTGCACTGTACACCTGAAGCTGAACAATAATGAATGCCAACTATAATTTTATATATATATGTGTGTGTATATATATGTATGTATATACTTACAAGAAGCGGAGTACAGCATTAGGAATAGAGACAGTGGAAACGTAATGGCCGTGTGGGATGTCAGAGGGGTAGTGGATGGGGGCAGGGGGGTTCACACAGTGTGAGGGATATAAATGATAAACGTCTAAGTATTACTTTGGCTTGTGCACCTGAAACTAATAAAAAATAATAGGAACCTATGAAATGGGAGGAGAATTTGCAAATAATCCATATATAGGATAAAGTGTTAATTTCCAAAATATATAAGGAATTTCTCCAATTGAAAAGAACACATAGCCTGAGTAAAAAATGGGTTAAGTGCTTGAATAGACATTTCTCCAGAGAAGATTAAAAAATGGCCAACAGGCATATGAAAAAAATGCTCAACATCACTATTAATCAGACAAATGGTAATCAAACCACAATGACACATCACCTCACACATACTAGGATAGCTATAATAAAAAAAAATACACAGATATTAGTGAGGATGAGGAGAAACTTAAAGTCTTACACACTGTTGGTGGGAATACAAAATGGTGCAGCTGTGATGGAAAACTCTATGATGGCTTCCCAAAAAACTAAAAACAGAACTATGTTTAATAGTTCTAAAAATAGAACATAGGATCCAACAATCTGACTTCCGGATTATCCCAAAGACCTTGAAATCAGATTATCTAGGAGATGTTAGCACTTCCACGTTCATTGCAGCACTATTCACAAAAGCAAAAATGTGAAAACAACCTAAATGCCAATCAAGAGATGAATGGATAAAGAAAATGTGGTATATACATACAATGGAATACTATTTGGCTTTAAAAAAGAATTAATTTCTACAATATGTGTCAACCTAAATAAATCTTGAAGACATCATGCTAAGCGAAATAAGTCAGTCACAAAAATATAAATACTGCATGACACCACTTATATGAGGGGTCTAAAATTGTGAAATTCATAAAATCAAAGAGTGGAATGGTGGCTGCTAGAGGCTGCAGAGAGAGGGCCATGGGAAGCTACTAATCAATGGGCTTGAAGTTTCAATTAAAAAGAAGAATGCGGAGTGGCTGGTTGGCTCAGTTGGTTAGAGCAGGAGCTCTGAACAAGGTTGGTGGTTCACTTCCCACATGGGATGGTGGGCTGCCCCCCGCAACTAGATTGAAAAAAAAAAAAGTGTGATTAGACATATATAGTTTATATATAAATATTAGATAAGTGTTACGTATATAATTGGATATAACATATAATATATTTAGATGCATAATAAGCTCCAGAGATCTGTTGTATAACTTTGAAACTATTGTCAACAACAATGTGTTATACACTAAATATTTGTTAAGAAGGTAAATCTCATGTTAAGTGTTCTTACCACAATGAAATAATATTTAAGTGCAAAAAAAATACCACATTGCATGCATACTATTTGCCAGACATTTTGCTACATGCTTGTATGCATATAATCTCTTCTAAAAATATAATTTTCTTAACAAGAAGCAAGTTATACAGATTAAAAACAAAGCATTAAAAAAAAATCAGACTACAAACACTGATTTTACCAGCTAAAAAGTAAGACATTAGCAATACATTTAATCTTCCTGAGATTTAGTTTGTCCATCTTCAAACCAGCGTTAATAATTTATGTTTTAAATATTTTGTGAGGATACCAAAACATACAAACAAACAAACAATAAACCCCAGTGAGGGCTGGCTGATAGTCAAATACCAGGCTTCCATCCATATCACAACTTAAATATCTGTATAACTAAAATGTTCTGAAAATTCCTAACCTTTCAGAAGAAAATAACCAAGAATTCTCTACAGTTATTATTTTGAAATAATTAACCTTTGTAGTAAGTAATAAACTTTATTGGGTCTTACATAACCCAATTCACCTATGGACTGAATGGAGTATGTGCTTCTTTGAGATGAGCTGAGCTCAAGATTTAAAAACAGATAAGTAGTCTGATGATGTGATTGTGCCTTCCTTCCTCCAATTCCAACTCCTGCAGTGGAGGCAGGAGTGTCACTCAGTGTCAACATTCATGCATAGTCAGGTTTAGTTTCTCCTTGTACTATTTTCTTAATGAAACAAAACTGGGATGATTGTTTAGGTATCTTAACCTGAACTGGCAGTGTTGACATTTCTTCCTATGAATGCTGGTCTTATTTTCTTCTTTTATACCTCCTTTTCATCCCTTCAATTCTAGGTTGAAGGTATATTTGCTAATTCTCATCTTACTGTCTCTTCTATTTACTCTTTTGGGAAGTGGGCAGGTTAACACAATAGCTAGGATCTTGTGTGCAATCCTGAATGAGAAATTCTAAGGATAAACTGCATTTCTTTTTTTAATATCAGATGGCCTAGAGACTCAGTTGGTGGGGTGGTTTGAGGTCAATTATTCAATATTGTTATTATTTTAGATGGTATTTATCATATAGATTATTAATAATCCTCCCTCCAAACCTTGTAAGGTTAATGCTACCATGTTTCCCTAAAAATAAGACTGGACCTTACATTAATTTTTGCTCCAAAAGACACATTAGGGCTTATATTCAGGGGATGTCATCCTGAAAAATCATGCTAGGGCTTATTTTCCGGTTAGGTCTTATTTTCTGGAAAACACGGTATTATTCCCATGTGAGTGATAAGAAAACAGACACAGAGAAGTCACACAGCAATAACTAGAGGAATAAATGCTCATTCCATCCCTCTCTAAGTTTAGAACCCACCCATATCTACTTTTTATTTTTTATAATTTTGTAAATAAACATCAGTTTATAAAGGGATGTCTTAGATCAGCTTCCTGAGAGAGAGATCCTAAGACAAATATTTTGTTGCAAGCACTCCTGGAGTACTCTCAGAAGAAAGTGTAAGAAAATAAACAGAAGCAAGATGAGACAGAGCAAGAAGTTAAGCAAAAATGTGGTTTTTCACTGAAGTCCAGACTGAGCTTGATCCCATTGGGAGCTATGCAGCGTCCAGGGCATCACAGAGTTGTGAATGGGTTGAAGTGAATGGGTTGGGCAATGCAATTTTGCATCTCTGTATCAGGCAGAGTCAGTGGCTGTTTTTATGCTAAATTCTCAGGCATCTTCTAGTGAAAGCTTTTGCCAGCCAAGGACAGTTCACTGTAGAAGTGTGCAGTTGTACTTGATAGTGTAGCTGACACTCACAGCCACAGATGATGGACCCGTTGGCCCAGTGAAGGCAATCTGGGCAAAGCACTAACAGCCTCTTGTAAAAGGGAATTGGTAAACCTGAGTCGAATCTTGATTTTCTTGCACTCATTTTATTCCAACAGCTTATTTCCACATGTCCGGAGCCTAAGATCAACGTATTTGTCAGGTTTTCATTTTGAGCAAAGTTGAGTAAAATAAAGAACGCAAGGGGCAATTAAGGAAATGTCACTTTATCACCAACAAGAATATTTTGTGGTTGGCCCTACTTTAAGTTGGTACCAAAGTTGCAGATCACTGGGATTATGCCTTTCCACTATTATTATCATTATCAAGTAATTGACATACAGGGTTATACCATGTTCTCTACTGGATGGACCTCCAATCCATGTTTTGCTCTACGAAAGTCCACTCATGTCTTACTGTTTCACTCTTTACTGAATGTGTACTCTACCTTTTCTAATTCTGCCTAGAACTTTCCTAATTATGCTTGCATCTTCTTTGGACTATTTTCTCTGTTAGGAATTCATATTTCTCTGTGCACAGTTATGCTTCATGTTCAGTCTCAGAGACATTATCTAATCCTTTGGATCTGCCTGCCTCTAGGTCCAAGCTCCTCAGGTCCTGCAGCTAGTAGTTCTCAGTGATGACATCTTTCTTTTCACAAGCCCCATCTCAGTGGCCTCCTCATGGAGAGGGCACTGATTGATAACTGCAAATAGCCACAAAATATTCTGAAATGCAGAGCATTTAATTATACAGAGAAGGTTGACCCTAGAATTTGAAACCTCTTGGGGACTTTTTACTTGCCCATTGCAACCATCGTGAACATCAATAAACCACAGTCTGCAAATTAGAAAGTGAGAAACCACCTCTGGAGACAGCTGAGGTTTGAGTGAACCACAAGGAAGTGTCTTTACCTGGAGGTCAAATAATCATGGTAAAAGGGCAGGGAACTCTGATGTGCATTTTAATTCACTGAGAGTAGAGACTATGGATTTCATAAAAATAAATCTTCTACTTTTTAATATCTTACACTGAGGACATTGATACTATTTATGTTTAAAAATTTATATGTAAACCTACATTTAAATTTCCTGGTAGAGAATAACAATGACATCAACAAAATCAATAGTAATAGTGATAATAATAACAGAAGTAGGAGGACAAGAAGGAGAAGAAGAAGAAAAAGAGAAAAAAAGAAGAAACAGCTGCTGTCACCAGATATGAATCTTCTCTCGGAATACTTGATCAAAAACTTTTAAAAAAGGGCAACACCAACAATCATGAATACTACTGCTACTAACAACAACAGTAAACCTACAGCATCCTGCCTTCTCTATTGGAATCTTTCCACACGGGAAGAGCCTGCTATGTTTGAGGCATGTGCTGCACCCTGGAGACACACATACAAATAATTCATGAAACATTTTTCTTGTAAATATTGGGCTTAGAGTTTAATAAGTAGAGGTGAAGTGTGTGAAAACTTACCTGTTATAAAATGTTACATTTGTTTTATTATTCTTAGCCCTCCCCTCCCCCCCACACACACAAGGAGGCACAAGACAAGAAGCTTAAAGACAAGAATTCTACCTGTGTCAGGTGAGGAGAATTTTCATAGAGTAGGCAATTCAAGGTGAATGTTGAACAACTTCTTGATTTTGTAATTAAGGATTGTCACTGTTACCTTCTCTGTTGATTCGTGGGAGAAGAAATATCAATAAGTTAGCTTTAGTGGTAAAGAAAACAAAAAAGTAAGATATAGCACTGGGTAAATATGGCATTGGTGGAGATGTTTGAGATGGTGAACGAAAATATGGAGATTTTGAGAACAGAGATAAAATGTTGTACATCAGAAGGCTGTCCTTCAGTGAGATGACAGAATTAACGTCTAAAAGCAGGTAAGTTATACCTAAAGTTATTAGGCCTGACAATAGAAGTACAATTAGGACCAAAAATCATAAAATTGCTAATTATTTTTTCTTTGGAAGTTGTTAGAAAAATGTATTATTTGCCCATATGTATATAGGAAACCAACTCAGTACTGCTTGAGGAAGCTATGCGCTTTCTTGAAAGCTGAATGAACACCTTCATTAGACTGATAAAATTTCCTGTGTTCAGTGAGTTTACTATCTAGTAAAGAAAACACAATGTAAAATTATACAAGTACACACTCAAACAGATATATATTTATATGAGCTGTCTTTTGAATATGACTTAAGCTTTAACTCATCAAGAACATCTTAATGGAGATTCCATCACATACTGGAACTGCTACATTCTGTGGGGAATATAAGAATGAATCAGAAGTATGTT
The DNA here is from genome assembly GCF_004115265.2 of Rhinolophus ferrumequinum. Taxonomy (NCBI): domain Eukaryota; kingdom Metazoa; phylum Chordata; class Mammalia; order Chiroptera; family Rhinolophidae; genus Rhinolophus; species Rhinolophus ferrumequinum. The sequence goes on from NC_046288.1 coordinate 54,421,373, forward strand.
CAACTCTGCGTACGAAATGTCAGTCCAATTGGAGCAATAGGACATGTAACTAATGATAATTCAAAATGTGGAAAGGGTGAGTGCCATAAGAATACAGATTATATCACAGGATTTCTGAGGAGAAAGAGATTACATTTTACTGGGAGAAATAGGTACATTCTGATGGAGAAATTGGCAAACTATCTAAATCTTGAATAAACGATCATAATTTGGATATGTGCACAAAGCATGCAGATAAAAAGGGAAATGTGAATAAGGCAGGGCTGGGGCTAGGGCTGCTGCAACAAATTACTGTAGATTTGAGGCCTTATACAGTAGAAATTTACTGTCACAGTTCTGGAGACTAGAATTCTGAGATCAAGGTGTAGCAGCGTTGGAACTTCTGAGGGCCGTGAGGAAAGGACCTGTTCCAGGGCTCTCTCCTTGGCTGTGGATGGTTGTCTTCTCCCTGTGTCTTCACGTTGTCTTCCATCTGTACATGTCTGTGTCCAAGTTTCTTCTAAGATCACTAGTCATGTTGGATTAGAGCCCACCCTAACGACCTCCTTTGAACTTAATTATCTCTGTAAAGACCCCATCTATAGATACTATCACATTTTAGGACTTCAACATATGGATTTTTGGGGAAACACAATTCAGCTTAGGCAGTGAGGTGAAGAATTATGGGATATATAAAGAGAATGGTAAATTTTAGTTTGACTAAAATATAGTTACATAAAGTAACATAGAAATCAGTCTGGTCAAAAGATTGAAGCCAGATTGCAGAGATCTGAAATATCAAAATAGAAAGTTTGGAATTTATTCCTCAAGCATTAGGGAACAAGAAATTAATTTGATCAGGGAAGTAACAATAAATACAAAATTATTGCATGCTTACAGTGTGCCAAACACCATGCTAAGTGGTTTACCTTGTCTTCTCATTTCATCATCATCTCATTTTCATCTTTGCAACAGTACCTTTAACCAGATTTTATTAGTCTTGTTTTACAGAGTAGGAAACTAAAGTTTAAAAAAATTGTTACAGCTTATGAATATTAGAGCAGAGGATCTAATTAAAGTCTTCAAAATCTGGCATCACTTTAGTGTATTTTCAGTATCAGACATTATAGTTTTCATCTAAAATTTCAATTTATTATTTTTAAATATATCTTCAATATGTCTATTTCAATTTTTGAACATATGGGATAGAGTTATAACTTCTTTACGTCTTTGATAATTTTCATATCTGTGTCAGTTCTGGGTCAGTTTCAGGTGACTGATTCTTCTTATCGTGGCTCATATTTTTCTGCTTCTTTGTATGCTTGGTAATCTTTGATTGGGCAGCAGACATCGCACGTTTTACCTAGTGGGTTTCTGGATTTATTTCTATAAATATCTTTATGTCTGTTCTGGGATGCAGTCAGATTACTTAGAAATGATTTGGTCCTTTTCTGTGACTTGCTTTTAAGATTTATTAGATGAGAGTGGAGCAAGGCTTAGATTAGGCCTAATTATTCCCCATTTCTGAAGCAAGACCCTTCCTGTACTCTCCTCCAAGCCCCACATACCCGTATCTTGAGATTTTCCAGTCTGGCACTCTTCTCCTTCCTGGGTATGAGCTGGGTATGAACTGTTACCTCTAATCCTTTTCTATGTTTCTTTCCCTAGCCTGAGATAGTTTTCTCACATGTACATGCTCATCAATGCACTGCTGACTACTCAAGGGGTCCCTCTGCAGATCTCAGGATTCCTCTCTCTGTGTAGGTCTCTCCTCTCCAGTACTCAGTCCTGTAAACTCTAGACTCCGATGTAACATCTCCTCAACTCATGGTATGCTCTGGGCTCCGCCTCAGCTCCTCTTTCCCCTGCCATGGCCTGGAAACTCTCCAAGGCATTAAGCTGGGACACTTGTAGGTCTCATCTCATTTGTTTCTAATTTCTCAGGAATCGCCATCTTTCATTTTCTGATGTTCAGTGTTTTGCAAACTATCATTTGTGTGTTTGGCATGGATTTTGTGTGTTTTGGATGGAAAGGTAAATTTCATCCTTTCAATTTGATCTTGTTCCGAAGCAAACATCAACCTAGGTGTTTTCATTTAAAAATGTTGTTTCCCACGTAAATTTTAAGATGAGAGTAGAAGAATAATGTCATCAGCAGCGTCCTAAAATTAAAACACATTTAAGAGTGACCATCAAGATAAATACAACATAACTGTATTAGAGTGACTAAGGGTGGGTGGGGCAAGTAAGGAAGGCGGACACCCATGGTCTCTCTTCTCCCAGTAGGAGGAGGATGATGACAGAGAAGCCTGCCTGGTTACCTTTGCTGCTGAACTGCGACACTTCTATTACCATATTTCCCCCAAAACAAGACCGGGTGTTATATTAATTTCTGCTCCAAAAGACGCATTAGGGCGTAGTTTCAGGGGATGTCTTATTTTTTCATGTACAACAATCTACATATATGCAAATATAGTCGTGTCATCTTCTGGAACATCGTCATAACGTACTAAATGCGTCCGTCTGGCTGACGATCTTAACTGGGGTTTATTTTCCGGGTAGGTCTTATTTTCAGGGAAACACGGTAGGACATGGGGAGTCCCTCTGTGCTCTAGAACTAGTCTTCCAAAGAGGAATGTTTCTTTGTTTTTTTTCTTCTTTCCTTTCCTATCTGAGCACAGGTTGTTATGACAGCCATGCTGTCCTTGTATTCTAACTCTTCCTTGTAGTGAAAACACCACTCTAAATGGATAGGGCTTCTGATATTATTTTAGTTTCTATTTAATGATACTTTCATATCATCACCTTCCTGTTGCTAATGTGCTCAAATGAATTTCAATATCCCTTCAGTGTCCACTAGAAGCCCATTTGTGAATACGATCCTCATTAAGAGAGACATCATAAAAATTTGGTGAGCATTTCTTTAACAGATGAGAAGAATGAACTGCATGGACACAGTCCTGAAACAATGTGTAAATCTTCTTTTAAAAATTGAATTATACTTTGAATATATTAATGCATAATGATTTAACAAATATAATTTCAATGCTTGATGTTTCATAATGATTGTATCTGAGTTACCACTTTGAGGAAATATAACATTTTGTATTCTAATATTTCCAGTCTCCATAAGGGTATAGCCTCGACCTCAGATCAGTATATCTACTATGTTTCTTTTAGTAATTTTCATAATAAAGCTTAGAAACATCTAGATAAATGGTATAACTACCTCACTACTTGATATAATCTATAAATCTTCTAATGGGAGGGATTATTTGAATTATAATTAACGTTGGAGTCTGAACCTTGTTTCATTGCTTACTTGGAGTTATATTGAATGAGGACTACACCTTGCTCAATTACATAATAATAATTTCTGGTAACACTTCATGTAAGTCATGTGAAGACAGAGAAGTGTCAATTTGCTAGTTCAAATATCTGAAATCTGGAAAAAATATTTTACTTATTTTGAGAGATTTTTGGTTTGCTCACTCATAAGATACTAAAAGCATGATTAGTTGAATTTGAATATAGATAGTTAATAATATTATAATTGATAGGTATTGCTAGAAATAACATTTGACATTTACTTGCTATATTTGATGTTTACTATACTAATAGGATAGCTTTAGTATATATCAATGTAGGGAAGATTAAAATAAAGATTCTGAAATATCATATTTATTTTAAATACTATGAAAAGATTTTGATGTCTTATTTTAGTGTATAAATGATACTTGAAATTGCACAACACAAATCTTATTCACACAAATGATACTGAAAATTAAAAAATGCCTTTTTTTTTAAACTGTCAGCTTACATATTCTTATATTTTCTGGAGGCTAGGTTAATTGTGATATAGTGACAAATAAAAGCTTTGCAATTTGTTTCATTCTTTTATTATCATGGGTTTTAAATGTTATGCCACAAAGATGTGTGTTAAGAAAGTAATCTGTATTTATGCCCCTAAATAGAAAACAAAGCAAATGTACTGTGCATGCTTATGTTTTAGTCCCCCTCTGCCTGTCTTCTCTGTCCTTCTTGAAAATGAATGATTGAATAGAATGGCCTAGACATAGGGTCCATTTCTCTTTGTGCCTGTTCAATGTGAAGATCCTACAGCCCGAAGCAATATCTTCTCTAGAAAACAGGGAATTATTTAGAGAGTGCATCCATCCTGTGATTGCAAGGGAGGATTCTAGGGTTTTGTAAAGGCAAAAATAATGCTTTCAAATCCATATAGATGCCATTCAAAGCTCGAAGCTAAGTGGGGGGAAAAAAAGTTAAGCAGCCATGACTTTTAGATCCTAGGCTGATAGATGCTACAGAAGGTGAAATTTGCATTTTCATTACCTAGTTAATAGTCATTCAGACTAAAAAATACACCACATAGGTGAGTAAAAAGCTAAATGATTTTGATACTTACTAAATAATAGCTGAGACACAAGAAAACTGCTAAAATGTTAATATTTGTATGTATTACATGATTATTAATGCATACCAGTTTAGTGAATTAAAAAAAATCATTATTCATCATCAAACTCTCTTCTTCAGTCTATGCTTTCATTTCATTTAGTCAGATTTTTTAAATACTCTTATCCAATTTATAAATTTAGACACAGCTTTGGGGGTTCATACTATGACTTTAAGTTAAATACAGTGTTTCCCGGGACCTAAATGTACAAAAATCTGACAATAGCAAAACTAATTTGGTAGATTTGTTTTAAGTAGCATATGTGCTATGCATTTTGGGATCAGGCATGGTGTGGGAAATTACATTGTTCCTGACTTGGTGCAGTGGGTCTACTCACTTTCATGGGCGTGCAAAAAACCAGGCCAGGCCAGGCAAGAACAAGGAGCGTTAGCATACCTAGAAGGCAATCTGGCTAGTTCTCCAATGGAAAAAAAAGAAAAAAATGAAGTGAGAAAAAAGGAAAGTTAGGAGATATGTAGAAGAGAAAAAGCCAAGGATAAGGGGAAATAACTCTTTCCAAAGAAATCATCCTGGATATTAGTAATTTCTCTAAATATTGATGCTTTTGGAAATGAAAGTGCATAATGAATGATTCAAAGGATACCTGAAACTTGCAGGCACATTTTTTAATATCAGGTACGAAGAAAAAGGTAGAATCTTGAGCGTGAAAAATATTTTTATTAAAAAGATATATGGTTTGTCCACGAGGCAGGTTTCTTTAAGCTGTCAGAGTTCACTGCACATCCTCAGCAATTTAGTGGGCTATGCCGCAGAATCATCATAAATCAATGAGAGAATGTCTTGAGCCACAGGGAATTAGCTGGCTCCCTTATGTATGAGGCTATTCACAGCACTTCCATTCGGAAATCTGGAAACCTTTTATGAGACCACAAGCTTGCTTGTCGGAGACACACCTATGTCTAGGCAGGGATAGCTTTGGCTAGATTATGTTATTAGGTTGGCGCAAAGTAATTGCGGTTTTTGCAATTATTTTTAACCTTGTAAATGCAATTACTTTTGCACCAACCTAATCGTTTTTTTCTGTATTTTTTTCTGCCTGACTGAAAAAAAAAAACACAAATTTTCTTTTCTAGCCAAATCCTTTCTCCTTTCTGAGCAGGAACTCCTGAATTAATTTCCAGTTGTCTGGACCAGACCCAATGATGTAGGTTACAATTAATATTATCTGCTTTAGAACACACAAGGATTCAAATCTGACTAATGGTAAGGGAGTGGAGGAGGAGCTCTATTTTTGAAATGAGAGATATAATCAGAAATTCTCTGCTGGAATCCACCAGGGGGCAGCTCCCTCATGATATGCTCGCAGTATTTGCCTCAGAGCCCACAGCCTGTCAGACGTGTTCCCTGAGACTACATCTGTTCCTGTCACACTTCAATCTAACCCATCAAAAATCCTGCCTCAAATTCTTGTTTCGTGCAGCATCACATATACCAATGGAAATTCTAAAAGGAAAGTAAATGTAAATCTTAGAGGAATTTTAGCATCAAGAACTGGGAAGACTGTACTTTTTTTTTTTTTAATTGAATTTGTTGGGGTGACAATGGTTAGTAAAGTTATCTAGGTTCGGGTATGCAATTCTGTAATATATCGTCTATATATCACATTGGGTGTTCACCACCCAGAGTCAATTCTCCTTCCATCAGCATATATGTGATCCCTTTTACCCTCTTCTACCCTCTGGTAAGAGAAGACTGTTCTTAAAAGCCATAAATGGTAAGCTATTAAATAAAAGCATCAAATCTCTTTAGCTGCATAATGTTGTTTATAATTATTATTTGCTGAGAGGAACTGACATTATCCTGCAAACAAAGAGCTTCAAAGTTAAGAAAGTTACAATCCAAATAAAGAAAACCTGGAAAAGGAGACTTTGTAAATGAAGATTATCATAAGGAGAGCAGTGACTATTTCGATGTCACTAAATCTCATTCAACAGTGGCTATCATTTAATAAATTTTACTGGACTCTAAAAGTGAAAGAGAGTAGTGAGAAGAAATGTAGACCGTACCACTACAGAAAGTCAGAAAATCAAAGCAGAAGCCAAATAAATTGTTCTTTATGAAATGCATTAGCAACACCTCCCATACTTACACTATACTTTATTTCATGATAATAAACGACTTTATAATATAATGTTTCATCCCAAAGATATTTCCACATCTGATGTAGAACAGCAGTGGATAAAACTTGCTTTACCATTAAGCTTGTTAATCCTGAGAAGGCCTTTAAAATACATTATTAGTCAAGTCTACAACACCTGTGCTGTTAAGTTCAAGTTTTTTAAATGTATGAATACATGGTAAAAACTCCCAGCAAGTTGTTGAGAAGGACCTAGAAGGGGATACAGTGGAGGAATGCCTGAGACGTTCTTCAAATTAACATGTTTTCAACAGCACTGTCTAATGTAATGAATGGATGGCAAATATTTCTGGACAACCATAAAAAACATTATTGTCATTGTGTATTTTCTATTCTATTGAATTAAATAACAATTGTACTTAATGTATATCTAGTTAACAGATATGTAGACTGGAACGAAGTGTTGGCTATTCCTAATTCTGAAATGAAGTTGACCCTTAGTTGGCTACTACTGGAAATATATGAGAATAATGGCCTAGCAACTTTGTAAGCAATCACATTCTTCATATTATTAAAACTAAGGAGCTCTTATATGTCTCTCAGAGTACCTTTATCAAAAGTTATATTAGGATACAGGTTAGGCCATGATGGCAAAGTATCCTAAAGTACAATGCTTAAACAAGATAAACATTATTTTTTCTGTGAGGAAACTCTTCAGGCAGGTACTTTAGGGTTGGCAAGGTACCCAGAGGTGTCAGGAACATAAAACTCTTCTGTTTCTTTGTTTCTGACACCCCTAGCCTATACCTCATCAGCTTGGTTGAAATTAGTCACAATGTTCACCCCACAGCCATAAGAAAGTTGAAAGAAGAAAAAAATAATTTTTGTGCTCCTTTACTTTTAAGGGCATGATTCAGAGGTGGCACACTTCAATTCCACTCATGAGCTATTGTCCAGAATTGGTCATAAGACCCTACCTGGCAAGAAAGGAGATTGGAAATGTCATAGTTAGCTGGGTGGCCACATACTCAATCACAATGTTTACTTTTATAGATGGAAAGAAGAAAGAATATTGGCCAAGGCAATTGGCAGGCTCTGCTACAACAGTGTTCACAGATTAAAGGTACAGATATATTGATCAACAGACATAGATGGCTTTATTTTAACAACTTAAAATTCCTCATAAGATTTTATGTAATTCAAACTTAACATAACTAATAGCTGCCCTTGCTAGAGAAATGACTATGAAAATTTCTGTATTTAAATCCAATTACTAGAATTAATGGGGTGATCACATTGTAAGGTATAAAAATATTGACTTACTATGTTTTACACCTGAAACTAATATAACTAATATAATATTGTATACCAAGTATACTTAAATAAAAACAATTAAAAATGGAAAAAATAAAACTTGCAAGATTTTTTACATATCCTAGTGGATCATAAACTACTATTTCTATGTAAACTCTAGGTAACCACATTTGGAGTCCTATCCACCAACTCATGCTGAGTGAGTGTAAACTACCCATACGGTTTATTGATATCTGTGATCACCAGATCAGGAAATGGGCATTCATTATTATGAAAATATGTCCTCTCTTTGGTTTACGTCTTTTTTCCATCTCTTCATTTATCCCTTCACTTTTTTATCATCATGAAAGATAGTTGTGTTTTTCCTTAGGCACTAAGAACAACAAATTAGATTAAAGGAGCAGCTTGAAAATGTCTTCTCATGACCTATTTTCGAATGCCTTTTTCTCCTAATCACCTTGCTCTAAAAGATCTTGATCTTTCTGGTTCTCTGAGATCAAAAAAGGCAGTGCTTCTCTTTGACCAAAAGTAAGAGAGTGGGAAGTTCATCTAATGATAAGCGAACACCCTCGACACAGCAAAAGGACAACTGAGCATCAGGCAGCTGCCGCAGCTGTGCTGTACAGCCTCCTCACTTTCAAGCAAAAAGTGCTTACGTGAACAACTGTCCAAAGTGCTGTATGAATCCATTAGCGGCTAGCTTGTGTAGTGCAAAATGAATGTATTTCATTCCATTTGAGCTAAGAAAGGTTTGGAGCTTCAGTGACGTAAATTGGGCTCCATTATCACTTAGCAGCTCCTCTGGAATTCCATATCCTGTGAATAGTCTTTTAGTTTGGACTGGAGCGAGAGAATTTCATAATAGGCCGTGGCCTTTTTCAAGAGGTAGTAAGAGTACTGACGACTATATCGAAAGTTTAGGAGAAACCACTGTCTACTTTTGTTATTTGTTTAGCTAATATAAGAGTTTTAAAGATATTTATGTAACAACAAGTTTACATTAGAAAATTATTCTTTAGTTGATATAACCTTTAGTTGATTTACATTTAGCAGATTTATATTACAAATCAATTCTGATGTAACTATAAGCCTAAGGATTTTTGTTTTTAAATTTCTCAAGAATCTTTTGTAAGGCTGTCAAACCCTCACACCCACTGTCTTCAGTGAATAGTTAGCATGTTTCAATGAATATAAAGTATACTATACAAATATTTGTTACATTGATTCAAATGGTAAAATACCCCTTTCGTTTCTTAATCTTCTCTCTCTATATTACAGGACCATAACTGTCTAAAAAACACCCAAAGCCATATTGTTTTATTTCCTTGCATGGTTATTCAAGTATAATTAACTAAACATAAACTTTCTTTTCACAGTATATGTCATTTCCAAGACCTCTAGGTTAGATTTCAAATATTTTATTATACATTTTCTTTAAATTATTAGGCACATTTACATTTATTTTCATTGAGAAACTAAAAAAAGTCATGCATTAATTTTATCTCATCCAGTTTCTTAAAATTACAGTAAATACAACACTCTCTCTTGTTCTCTCATTAATTCAATTCCTCTTTTGAACACTTTGTATATCTATGTTTCAAAACTGCTGCTATCTTAGAGTCTTTAGGGGCAATGCCATTTATTCTTTTTAGATAGCATTAGATATAACATTGATTTCAAAATGCTTTTTTTAAATCCTTTCCCAGTCATTGTCAACTCTCTCTAAAAGTCTTTCATTATGGCACAATCAGAATCAAATATGACTGTATACATTTATAATAATATTTTTCTCTTAGAAAGATGTTGTTATTGCTTTTCAAAACATGTATACTATTACTAGTGGCTTATTGAATATAATTTCCACATTTCATCTTTCTTTGCCCTTTAGTTCCCATTTCCTGTAATCTCTCAATGATCTTTATAACACCTTTGTGTTCATAAATTTCTATTTTTATGAGTATAGACAATCTTCAACATTCCCTTTCATATAAGTTACCTAGATTCAACTTTTTCATCTTTAGCATTGATCCTTAGCATCTCCACATTTTTCACAATATTTCTTTCATATACCATTTTGTCTTTTTCCATTTGTCACAAATTTACAGAGAAGTTTACAATTACACTGTTTTATAAATGGGCATCTAGAATGTAAAATTCATTTCCATGCTTGACGTGTTGGGACAACAACAAAATGCATTATATTATAAAAATAATTCTATGTCTTTTCACAACTATTCACCTTCCTCCATGAAGAGATATTTGGATTAGTTTTTGTTTTTGTGCATTTTGTTGCACAATTTAGGCAAATTAAAAAAGTTAAGACTTTTTGCTATGAATAAGATTTGCAAGTCCTCGCTCCAAAAATCAACTATATATTGTCACAAAATTGACAAAAGCTATTATTTTGTTCCCCTGGAAATTAGTCAAAGGCATAGAAATGGAGCATGCTTCTGCTTGACAAACTGCTGAACTTTAGAGAAGGACGGTGGGATTCTGTGCCGTTACCCCAGTTCAGTGTGGTGTTTATGTCAGGGCTGCAAATCTATGAGGCTCGACCACCTTTCTATTTGGACTGTTGGGTGATATCTGTGCCTAACGGCATTATTAGTGGAAGTGACTCCTTGAAGGCAAGCAAACAGGTGAGAGCCAATTGCTTGGCTCTGCTATCCTGAGATTGTGGATGTGACTGAGCCAAGTGTATTTTTGGCTGAAGCTGTGCATTTTTCCAGCTGACACTAAGGAGTCCGAAGCTATATAAAGATTCCTTACCAACCCCATGACCACATACACGTGCACAGAAGATTAGAAAGGGGTCATAGGGGTAAATGAAATTTGGGCAACTTGAAAATGATCTGATCATTGACTGTGTTCCCCTACCCACACACAGATCCAACTGCAGACAGAAACCTTACTTGCTCAAAGTGTTGAAGAACAACTTCAATGACTACAAAGTTACACAGACACAGGGGTATCTCCTAGGAAGCCAAGATAAAACAAAACAAAACAAGACAAAAAAATAAAGAAAAAACAGAATTCTGAGCAGAGATATGAGTGATCATACACTACAATAGAGACATTGTCACAGATTATATTCAGGCAAGTTCTAAAAACAATAACAAAGAAATACACAATAAAAAACTGACAACTACCATTAGGACAAAATATTAAAATCCACAGTTGCTATAATATACAGTAATCTAATGGATAGGTAGGTAGATAGATATATAGATAGATAGATAGATAGATAGATTATTGTTCTTTTCTATAGATAGATACCATTTGTAAAAAGAAAACTGGTGCTAAAACTTTATGAGAGAAAAATCTGGTCAATATAGTGGACTAGGTAAATGCTATGTTTACCTCCTCTCACAACCATATCAAAATTAAAACTAAACTACAGAACAACCATCACTATATTCCATATGCTTTAATTTACATTCCCATGACTACTTCGCAACTACCAATTTGTAATTCTTAATGCCATCACCTTTCCTACCCTTCCCCCAACCGCCCTCCATCTATCACGCTAATAAATCTAGTATCCATCTGACACCACACAGAGCTATTACAATATTATTGACTACATTCCTAATGTTATACCCTTCATCCACATGACTTGAATTTAGCAGAAAAAGACTTCAAATGTCCTATTTCACATGTGTTCAAAGAAGTAAAAGAAGCCATGGTAAAAATTAAAGGAAAGGTATAACAGCATGGCAATAATGAATCACAAATAAAAAATTCAATGAAGATATAGAAGTTATGAAAAATGACCAAATAATAATGCTGGAGTTGAAGAGTACAAAAACTGAAATGAAAAAGACAATGAAAAGAGTCTCAACAGCATGTTCCATTTGGTAGAAGAAAGAATCAGTGAAAAAATAATGGACAAAGACAACCCAGATTTGATGAAAAATATTAACCAACAAATCTCAATAGGACAACAAAAATAGATATACCAAGCCATATTATAGCCTATCTGTTTAAATTCAAATACAAAGAGAAAATCTTGAAAGCAGCAAGACAAAAATGACTCATTTTCTACAGGAGAGCATCAATGCAATCAATGGCTACTTTACCATCAGAATCAAATAGGACGGTAGAAGGTAGTGGAATGACATTAAAAGTACAAAAAGAGAAAAAAAAATAAAAGCAAATTGTTAATCAAATATTCTATATCCAGCAAATTTATTCTAATATAAGGCAAAATACAGACATTCCAGGAAAGCAAAAACTGGGAATATATGTTGCCAGTAGGCTTGCCTTACAGTAAATGCTAGAAAAAATCCTTCAAGTTAAAAAGAAATGACAGCTGAGGAGCACTAGGGTCCTTTAGAAAAAATGAAGAATATCAGAAATGGTAAGTATGCGCTACCATGTTTCCCTGAAAATAAGACCTAGTCGGATAATCAGCTCTAATGTGTCTTTTGGAGCAAAAATTAATATAAGACCTGGTCTTATTTCACTATGAGACCTAGTCTTATCTAATATAATATAATATAATATAATATAATATAATATAATATAATACTGGGTCTTATGTTAATTTTTGCTCCAAAAGACGCATTAGAGCTGATTGTCTGGCTAGGTTTTATTTTTGGGGAAACACGGTACAAAAACGATTTTACAAATGCATTTTATCATTTCTTACAATTATTTTAAAAAGATATCATAATTATAAAGCAATTATAATAACATCATATTGTTGTGTTATAACACATATAGACCTAATATATGACAATAATGGTGCAAAAGGGAAAATGGAGCTATACTGAAGCAAAGTTATTATATTTTATCATAATTAAGCTAGTATTACTCTGAAGTGTATTGTAATAAATTAGAATATATATTGTAAATTCTGGAGCAACTACTAAGAAAAAATATAGGAAAAAATAATTTAAATTATATACAAAATATTTATTTATTAATAGCACTATAAAATTAGAGAGAAACAAAAAAAAGACTGGAGACATATGGAAAACATATAGCAAAATGGTAAATGAAAATGCAACCATACAAAAATTATATCAAATATAAATAATTTGAACATCCTAATTAAAAGGCAGAGATTGTAGATCAGACATAAAAGCAAAAATCCAGATATGTGTTGTCAGAAAAAAAGAGATATATTATACAAACAAAAATCCTAAGAAAACCAGAGTGCCTATATTAAAATCAGAAAAAAGTGGACGTTGGGACAATAAATTTTACTAGAGAGAGTATTTCACATAATAAGAGTCAATATATCAGAAAGACATAATAATTATATGTTTTGATTTTGTTTTATATTTTTATTAAACCATACACTAACTGAAAAAAAGCATTTTCTTGTTTAGGAAAATATAATAGTTTATATGTTGTTCATATGTCAATTATTTATTTTCAAATTATTTTCAGTTTTTAGTTCTAGCCGTGTGATTCTATATCTATTCTATTTTAAACGAGACAGTTTTTGTTTTCATATTTAGGAAATTTGTCCCAATAAATATACAAACTTTCCACTTTGGGGGTTAACAAAATTATAGTAAAATTAAAGATAAATCAAAATAATGAAAACATCTTTAAAAATGATTTTCAATGTCTTAGATATACAGTGACTAACTTACATATACTTACTCAGCAGCTGTGTTAATATTAGGTTGGTGCAAAAGTAATTGCAGTCTTTGCAATTATTTTTAAACTTTTAAACTGCAATTACTGTAGCACCAACCTAACACTTAATTTAATTCTTATATGCCTCAATTAAGTACATTCACTTTCCATCTGATGTGAAAGAAAAGAGCTTGGGAAGAGCTCTTGTATAACAAAACAACCCTTAATCTCCTATCTTTTTCTCCCCCCATATATTTCCCATATATTATTATATATCCATGATCCATGGGTGAAACTGTTCTCTTTGAAGACATTTTTATTTTCTGTTTTTTCTTCATTTTTCTTTTATTGTTATTATTTATTTATTTAAATTTAAATTATTATTATTTTGCTGTAATTATTGCAAAAATGAGAGATGATGTAATTATTATACATGTAGTTTAAGAGCATATAAAATTGTCTTAGGGCCTGTATATATGTAGGAGCATAACCTGAATGCTTTGTAGGATAAGTGTTTCTTTTTTGTTTTTTAATTGCTTTTGGAATTTGTTTGTTTGTTTTAGGTAACTGAATTGGATTCAGGAAGATGTGAGTTTGTGTATCAGTTCTACAACTTCATGGCTAAATGAGTTTTGGTTAAGTTTTCCATTTGTTCAATTTTGTTTTCTGTTGTTTCAGTATTTGTAAAATGCATATAACACTGCCAATTTCACAATATTATTTTGGTTTTCAATACACACACATTTTCTACTATAGTGCTTGGGATTCTGTAAGAATTTAATAAATTACTCGCCTTCTTTTCCTCATTTTGAAGGTAATTCATTGCTAGTGAAGTAGAGTTCCAGCAGTGAGAAGAAATACTCATCTTTGTTTTTTTTTTTTCAACAGTTTCAGCTTTGAACACTATGTGAATAAAAATATACAATGCATCTTGAGTTTTTTTTCTTTTAATTCAGCATTTTTAAGTCAGAGTATATTTCCTTTAATAGTAAAAAAAAATCTCCCTAAAGGGGAGGGAAAAAACACACAGTTAAGAAAAAGTACATCTCTAATCAAATGTTCTTCAGGAATTTTCATTTTTAATATCTAAGTTAGATTCTTTGTGAGAGTTCCATGGAAACAGAGCAGTTTTTCATATAATCCCATCTTCTTAAAGTTGGGGTGTCACTGTAAAGGAGTTTGGATATCTTAAAGGTAACTGCTATTTTAGACTTTTATGTTTGTTGATGTGAAAGAAATGTCTTTGCTGATGATTTTGTTAAATTCTCTGTTACTTTTTTCCTTCAGTTGCTAAGAACATGTAGAAAATACATTGATGTCAGGATCTCTAAAACTAAACTTACAGTTACTTGAAGCCTACTACATAGCAACATACTTTTTCTTTAAGATTCCATCCTCTATTTGAAGATTTTTTTTTCCCTTCTTAAATCATTTTGCCATCTGCAAGAAAAAGTGGTGTTGCTTGGCCTGGATAATGCTGTATAGCGAACGTTAGGTAGACTATTACTTTTGCTGCTAGTCTAATACAGTCATTCAACCCAAGACAGGCAGATTAATTGTAAATATTGTACCCCGGGAAAGTCATCACTTTGAAATTTCAAGGTGCAAACAGCACAGAGAGTAAGAGGCACACTCTGCCGTTTCTCTGAATACCAATCGTCAGATTTGTAGGTCTCAAGATGAGGAAGATAACGTTACCTCATCACAAGTTTACTTTTCTCTGATTTTAACCTACAAGGATCAGAAGAATCTCATGAAAATGAGAGATGTACAAATGTCTAACTAAGCTCATTCTCCCCCAAAATCATTTTTGAAAATAATTTCTTAAGATCATACTTTCTCCCAAATTTTTCTCTCATTGGTCTACCCCGATACATCCCAGTTACTTAGGAATTTACTAATTCAAGATGCCATAGTAAATATCAGAATAGTTTCACCCACAACACCTATTTCAGGAATAACCCAGAATAGGTACCCAATATTCATTGAATAAAGACAGATCCAGGGGGAAAAAAAAGATGCGTTGATTTGCACACAGCCAAAGATACATATTTACTGGCTGGACTAAAACTAGAACTCATGCTTCAAACTTCCTATTTTAGCAGTCATCCTGGCATAGCGTGTAACTTCAAATTCTAACTAGAAATGCTGCCTGGAGTCAAACAAGGAAAGTGACTGCCCTTATCTGCTGATCCATTGACAGAAGAGAGAGAGCGCTCGGTGAGTCTCCACAAACTTCTTCAAAAATCTGTGAGAGTCCTTAGCATAGACTTATGCTTCAAAGCAAAGAATGCTGATTTAGTTCAGCAGATCTAAATAGAGGCAAGGGGCTGTGATGAGAATAACCCAGAGTGCAAGGTGATGTCTTCCTTTTATGAAGAGAACTGAAGTGTCAAATACAAAATGGGCAGAAATTAAAAGCCAGGCTAGGGAAGAAATCGCTGTAGTCATAGTTTTGTTTGTAGACAACTTCAGTTGCATTATTATGTTGTTTCAAAAGTAATTGTGGTTTAGAAGTTTAAAAACAATTGAAAAAACTGCAATTTACTATTGCACCAAGCTGATAGAGAAGTATCCTTTTATGTTAAAAAAAGAAAAATACTTTGAGAAAAGCTCCTAGGCAAGAGATGATTTCTATCCCAAGTAAAGTAATTGTCTAAAACTGTTTTCCAAAATATATTCCTATGAATATTAGTATAATGAAATTTTCTATTAAATTAAAAAGGGAGTGATACTGTGATTTCATTTCAGAATACATGTCTTATAAACTCGTTGAGATTATCAGAATGGATTTTAGCATTTTAAGACGGTGAGAAGTCATCAGTTATTTATTGTGTCAGCCTCCTTGACCCATTGAAAGTCTCCTCAGTTGCCCCCATTCAGCTCTTATTCCCCTCAAGTAACTATTATCCATGATAAGTATTCAGTGGAGCACACTTTGGTTAATGCTAGCCTAAGAGTATGAGCAATTTTAGCTATAAGAGCTCTTCTATAATCCACTCTCTATATATTTAAAAATATCTAACAGTGTAAGCCTTGTAGTTTAGTTACTTAGAGGTAAAATCTAGATAGTAACACCTAGAATAGAAGGATTGGACGTAGCTGTCGAACACAGTGTAGCCAAGATCAAGGAGTTAATTTGGATTTTATAAGTTGCTTTGGATGTAAATATTATCCAAATACTACTAGGTGAAAATTACCCTGAAAATACTCATCCTAAAACCCCTGAAATCCCTGACAATGAAACATATATTATAAAGGATGCTTTTCTCTTGAGAATGTCCCCCCCCACACACCAAATCTAAACGAAATATAAATAACATTGCTAGAAATACTACCTGTAGTGAAGAGCTTTCTTTTTTAAAGTATGTACCTAGAATGATAAAACTCTACAAAATTGACAGAAATTCTGTCACTGAATTGACAAAAAAAAAAAAAAGGGAGAAAAAAGCAAACCAACAATTGTGGTGCATAGCAACAATAAGGAAATGGGGAAAAAATCTAGGATAATTGCAAAAAGATATCTATCTCAGGATTACAAAATTTCTGTTGGAAAGTGCAAGTCATGATACCTACAAATGCAGAAAAGTCCTAATAAAACCAGGAAAAAAATTACACAAGGACAGAAATTTGAAGAGCCGTATCAACAAAATAAATTCATAACTTAGTTCTATTAATGTCATAGGTACCTCCCTGTCTTGTTATCAATACCACAGGCTTCATTCTCTCCTTCATTGTCAAAATCTTTGTGCTTTCCCTATGACTCATATGTGACAGCAAGAGTTTCAGCAAGCATTCTGGACTTATTGTAAAATTGTTACACAGTCAGGGAAAACATGGGGTTAGTCTCAGAATCGTGATTTCAGAGCTAGAGAGACTGTAGCAATTGCTCAATTCATTCCTCGAGAATTGGTGGTTAAAAATAAAAAGTGCAAATCACATCTGACAGGGGTGGAGATGAAAATATTCACTGGTGCACAGACACCTATGTAAAAACATACAAATTACAGTTTGTAATTTCTTGTGAGGAAACAACCACATCTCTTGGCTGGTATACTTCATCTGAAGACCATGGACTGATGGGACTAATATAACTTTAAAATACAAGAAAATCTTTTCAACAATTTTGTTTTTGTTTTATTTTTATTGAGGGAGAAAAACAAAGTTCCTACTAGCAAACATCTAAAACTAAGTGGTAAAATTTATTTTTTAATGTTCTTTAATATAAAATCTTTTTATATTTCATAGAGGTCAAAAAACAAGCAAACCAAAATTAAGATATGGGAAAAGCCGTATTTCCTTGATGCCAACTTTACCACTTTTGTTGTATCAATTTTGCTGCATGTTTGAAGATGTACATTAGAAAAAGCCATTAATTGCCTCTTGGAAAAGAATTAGCCCCCAAATATTTTTAGATCCTCTAGAGAAAAATACCCACTAGTGCAGAATGCACCTGTATTTAATGACGCTACCAGACACCTTCAATCCTCTGTAGCATAATCATATAGAAAAACAATCTGGCAGGTCATTTAGGGTTCTGGCCAACCTGAATCTGGGTTTTATTCTTACTAGATTATACAACCAGTGAACCTTAAAAATACTTAAATATTTTTTGGAAATCAGTTACCAGATCCATGATATCTGTCACAATTCAAATCCCTGTAGTCATGATGTGTCCACACATAACAATGTTAAATGATAATTTTTAAAAAACATTTTTTCAGTCTATCTTTTCTTACTTTAGGGGCTTTAATTTGAATCGCTTCAGTTCAGCTCATTTCTCAGTGTCACTTCCACATAGTACATATGTCCAGTTCTCTAACTTTCAGTATTGTCTCTTCCCTCTTTTTAAAAACTAATCATGGATAGGAATGGTGGCAGCGGGGCGCACTTTCTGAGTTCTCCCCCGGATCTTATTACAAACGGGACCTATAACCCATCAAAGAACTCTTTGCTCATCACACAGAACAGCTAAGAGACTCATGGAAGGATTACTTGAAGGTGCGCTAATTGGGCTAGCAGGGGAAGGAAGGAAGGGAGCGGAGTGAAAACGCGCAGGCCCGAGGCGGGTCCCTGCCGAAGGTGGCGGCGGCGGCGAAAACCGAAAACCGCGGTGGCACCCACAGTTCTGGACACGCATGGGATCCCAGGGCGGAACGGAGAGCACAGAGACCAGGAGGGGGGCTCTTTCCCTGCATCCCACGGCTGATTTCTCCCGCAGGGAGGGCAGCTAGTGGGCCCTAGGGTGGACAAAGAACACAGACTCCATTCCTGGGCCCCTCCCCTGCCCCTCTCTTCCAATCCTACCCCGCCCTTCCAGAGACTTAAACTGGCCCCTGAACTGAGGAGTGGTGTCAGATTACAGAGGAGCCGTAGTAGTGCTCAGGCTCTGGGAAGCCTGACAGGCAGCCCTGACCCAGGGAGGAGACTGGGAAGAGTGTGATTTTGGCTGGGCTAGGAGAGAAGAGACTCCTCCACCCCCAGCCACCACCTTTTCTGACCTTCGGGAAGAGGGTGACGCGCGGCTGGGCTGGGAGAGAGAAGACCCCTCCATCCCCAGCCCCCACCCTTTCCGGCCTGCCTAGGGCGGGGCAAGTGCAAGTGCCGAGACACTCCCAGGGATCAGCAGTAAGCAGCAGACGCAGCTCTGGGCTTTCAGCAGCTCAGAAATCTCTCGCCCGCACCCCCCCATACACACACACACTGAAGAAGTGCCCTAAGACTCAGGAGTACTGGACACGGGGCTGGTGGTGCTACTCTCAGTGTGCATATGTGCAGGCAAGGGCAGAAACTGCACTGACTTTGTAAAAACTATCATCCAGACCCCTCAGGCCCACCCATTTAAATCTACAGTCCCAAAGTCACTCTGGGTACCAGGTGACCAGCTCTGCCTGCGCAATAAGCAGGGGGCTTTTTGGTATAGCAGAGGACAACCTGGACATTACTTGGTGGGCTTAAGCCAAGACTGGCGCTGCTTTTTGTTTTGCTTTGTTTTGTTTTGTTTTGTTTTGTCTTTATATCTTTGATATCTTTGCCTGTATTGAGTGGGGGTTATCGGGTGTTTTTACATGTGAATGTATTTGATTTTTTTCTTTGTTGTTGTTGTTGTGCTTGGTGATTTGCTTTGTTCTGAAACTGCCCTACCAGGGTCCAGCTTAAGAGGCACAAGATTCAACATATCCAGAGGCTAACTACAGACCAAACCAGAGTACTACTGGGTTTGACCTACAAGTCACACACCCAGAGGGAATTCTTTGCAGGCACAAGAGCCCATAGAGGCTGAACCACATTTAAGTGGTCAACAGCAGGACGCCCTGTGGTGGGCAGAGCCAAGTCTCACAACGAGTCAGCCTAGGAATTAACCCCACCTACTCACAAGCAAAAAGCAATTAAGATCTTCTTGAACAGGACAATATACACAACACAAGAGTCACCTTTGGAGCACACGCAGAGAAGGACGATGTAGTGCAAGTCAAATATAAAGGACACATACTACATAAGATAACCTAGCAAGAACTAAGAACTCTAGGGGATCTACCTAATACATCAAAGCAAACACAGAGAGTCAGCCAGAATGGGGAAACAAAGATACACGTCCCAAATAAAGAACAGAAGAAACCTCCACAACTGGAACCAAACGAAGCAGAGGTAACCAACCTTTAAGAGACAGAGTTCAGAACACTGGTGATAAGAATGTTTAAGAGCTTAGAGAAGACATAAAGAAGGATGTAGAAATCATAACGAACAACCAGTTAGAACTAAAGAACACAATTACCGAAATTAAGAACTCACTTGAAGGAATTACCAGCAGGATAGATGAAGCAGAGGATCGAATCAGCGATTTAGAAGAGAGGTAGCAGAGATCACCCAAATGGAACAACAGAAAGAAAAAGAATAAAAAACAATGAGGATGGCTTAAGAGACCTCTGGGATAACATCAAGTGCAACAACATGCGCATCATAGGAATAACAGAAGGTGAAGAGAGGAAGCAAGGGACTGAGAACTTATTTGAAGTAATAATGTCCGAAAACTTCCCCAACCTGATGAAGGAAATCAACATACAAGCCCAGGAAGTGCAGAGATTTCCAACCAGGATAAACCCAAACAGGTCCACACCAAGACACATTATAGTTAAAATGGCAAAGCTGAAAGACAAAGAGTGAATCCTAAAAGCAGCAAGAGAAAGACAGAGGGTTACATACAAGGGAACTCCCATAAGACTATCAAATGACTTTTCTACAGAAACATTGAAGGCCAGGAGGGAGTGGCAGGAGATACTCAAAGTGATGGAAAACAAAGGCCTACAACCTAGATTGCTTTATCCAGCAAGGCTATCATTTAAAGTTGATGGAGAGATAAAGAGCTTTCCAGAAAAAAATATGCTGAAGGAATTTATTACCACCAAGCCAGCATTGCAAGAAATACTAAAAGGACTTCTGTAAATAGAAGAAAGATAAAAAAAACCTAAGTACAAATTTAAAAATGGCAATAACTATGTTCCTATCAATAATCACTTTAAATGTAAACGGATTAAATGCTCCAATCAAGAGACATAGGGTGGCTGACTGGATAAGAAAGCAAGACCCTTGTATATGCTGTATACAAGAGACTCACCTCAAAACAAAAGACACACACAGGCTGAAAGTGAAGGGTTGGAGTAAGATATTTCATGCAAATGGAAACGAGAAAAAAGCTGGAGTTGCAATACTTATATCTGACAAAATAGACTTTAAAATGAAGAACATATTAAGAGATAAAGATGGGCACTATATAATAATAAAGGGATCGATCCGACAAGGGGACATAACCCTAGTAAACATCTATGCACCCAACATAGGTACACTTAAATATATAAAACAGGTACTGACTGACATAAAGACAGAGATCAACAGTAACACTATCATAGTAGGGGACTTCAACACACCTCTGACAACAAGGGACAGGTCTTCCAGACAGAAAATCAATATGGAAACAACAGCCTTAAATGATACATTGGACCACTTGGATTTAATCGATATTTTCAGAACATTTCACCCCAATGCTGCAAAATACATGTTTTTCTCAAGCGCACATGGAACATTTCCAGGATAGACCATATGTTAGGCCACAAAACAAGTCCTGATAAATTTAAGAAAATTGAAATCATACCAATTGTCTTCTCTGATCACAACGCTATGAAATTAGAAATGAACTACAGGAAAAAAACTGGAAGACACACCAATTCATGGAGGCTGAATAACTTGTTACTAAATAATGAATGGGTCAAGCAGGAGATCAAGGAAGAAATCAAAAGATATCTCGAGACAAACGAAAATGAAAACACGACGACCCAAAATCTATGGGATGCCGCGAAAGCAGTCCTTAGAGGAAAATTCATAGCTTTGCAGGCCTACCTAAAGAAACAAGAAACATCACTAATCAACGGTTTATCTTCACACTTAAGGGATCTGGAAAAAGAACAGCAAAATAAGCCCAAAAGGAGCACAAGGAAGGAGATAATAAAGATCAGAGCAGAAATAAATGAAATAGAAACCAGAGAAACAATACAAAAGATCAATGAATCCAAGAGTTGGTTCTTAGAGAAGATAAACAAAATTGACAAACCTTTAGCCAGACTCATTAAAAAAGAGAGAGAGAGGACCCAAATTAATAAAATCAGAAATGAAAGAGGAGAAGTGACAACGGACACCGCAGAAATACAAAAAGTTTTAAGAAATTACTATGAGCAACTATATGCCAACAAATTTGACAATCTGGAAGAAATGGACAATTTTCTAGAGGTGTACAGCCTTCCAAGGCTAACTCAAGAAGAAACAGAAAACCTGAATAGACTGATTACCACTAGGGAAATTGAATCAGTAATCAACAATCTCCCAACAAACAAAAGCCCTGGACCAGATGGCTTTCCAGGTGAATTTTATAAAACGTTCAAAAAAGAATTATCACCTATTCTCCTCAAGCTCTTCCAAAAAATCCAGAAGGAGGGAAGACTCCCAAACACTTTTTACGAAGCCACTATCACCCTGATCCCAAAATCAAAGACACCACAAAGAAAGAAAACTACAGGCCGATATCTCTAATGAACATAGATGCAAAAATCCTCAACAAAATATTAACGAACAGAATTCAGCAATACATTAAAAAGATCATACACCATGATCAAGTGGGATTCATCCCTGGTATGCAAGGGTGGTTCAACATCTGCAAATCAATTAATGTGATACACCACATTAACAAAATGAAAAATAAAAATCACATGATCATATCAATAGATGCAGAAAAGGCATTTGATAAAATCCAACAGCCGTTTATGATAAAAACCCTTAAGAAAGTGGGAATAGAGGGATCATATCTCAACATAATAAAGGCCATATATGACAAACCCACAGCTAACATCATACTCAATGGGGAAAAGCTAAAACCATTCCCCCTAAGATCAGGAACAAGGCAAGGTTGCCCACTATCTCCGCTTCTATTCAACATATTGCTGGAAGTTCTAGCCACAGCAATCAGACAAGAAAAAGAAATAAAAGGCATCCAAATTGGTAAAGAGGAAGTAAAATTATCATTATATGCAGATGATATGATACTATATATAGAGAACCCTAAAGACTCCACCAAGAAGCTATTAGAGCTGATAGATGAATTTAGTAAAGTAGCAGGATACAAAATTAATATTCAGAAATCAGTTGCATTTTTATATACCAATAATAACACATCAGAAGGAGAAATTAAAAAAACAATCCCATTTACAATTGCTCCAAAGACTATAAAATATCTGGGAATAAATTTAACCAAAGAAGTAAAAGATCTGTACTCAGAAAATTATAAGACACTGAAGAAAGAAATGAAAGAAAATATAAATAGATGGAAACACATATCATGTTCATGGATAGGAATAATTAATATAGTTAAAATGTCCATACTGCCTAAGGCAATATACATATTCAACGCAATTCCTATCAAACTACCAACGACGTTTTTCACAGAAATAGAACATATAATCCTAAAATTTACATGGGACCATAAAAGACCCCGTATAACCTCAGCAATCTTGAGAAATAAGAACAAAGTGTGAGATACAACAATACCTGACTTCAAATTATACTATAAGTCTACAGTAATCAAAACAGCATGGTACTGGCATAAAAACAGACACATAGATCAATGGAACAGAATAGAGAGTCCAGAAATAAATCCATGCTTATATGGCCATTTAATCTACGACAATGGAAGTAAGAATGTACGATGGGGTAAAGACAGTCTATTCAATAAATGGTGCTGGGAAACCTGGACAGACACATGCAAAAAAATGAAGCTGGACCACCTCCTTACACCATATACAAAAATAAATTCAAAATGGCTTAAAGACTTAAATGTAAGATCTGAAACCATAACATACCTAGAAGAAAATATAGGAAGAAACTTCACAGACATTACTCGAAGTAAGAGTTTTACTGATATATCCTCTCACGCGAGGGAAGTAAGAGAAAAAATAAACATGTGGAATTATATCAAACTAAAAAGTTTTTTCACAGCAAAGAAAACCATCAATAAAACAAAAAGGGATCCTACGGAATGGGAAAAGATATTTGCCAATGATATATCTGATAAGGGATTAATATCACAAATCTATAAAAAACTCACTCAACTCAACTCCAAATAAACAAACGACCCAATTAAAAAATGGGCAGAGGACTTGAAGAGACATTTTTCTAAAAAGGACATACAGATGGCAAACAGACATATGAAGAAATGCTCAACCTCACTAACCATCAGAGAAATGCAAATAAAAACCACAATGAGATACCACCTCACCCCAGTCAAAATGGCTATCATCAATAAATCAACAAACAACAAGTGCTGGCGCGGATGTGGAGAAAAGGGAATGCTTGTGCACTGTTGGTGGGATTGCAGATTGGTGCAGCCACTATGGGAAACAGTATGGAGGTATCTCAAAAATCTGAAAATGGAAATACCCTATGATCCAGTAATTCCACTCCTAGGTATCTATCCGGAGAAATCCAAAACTCCAATTCAAAAATCTTTATGCACGCCTATGTTTATTGTAGCACTATACACAATAGCCAAGACATGGAAACAACCGAAATGCCCATCAATAGACGACTGGATTAAGAAGCTCATTTATACAATGGTACATTTATACAATGGAGTATTACGCAGCCATAAAGAAGAAATCTTACCATTTGCAACAACATGGATGGACCTAGAGAACATTATGTTAAGTGAATAAGTCAGACAGAGAAAGATAAGTATCATATGATCTCACTTATATGCAGAATCTAAAGAAAAGAATAAGTGAATGAACTAATCAGAAACAGTTTTGGAGACAAAGAGGAAAAACTGAGGGTTGCTAGATGGGCGGGGGGGGTGGGGGGTAAGGGGGAATGTGAGGGGATTAGAAAATAATCAGTAACCACAAGATGGCCACGGGGTTTTGAAAATTAATCTGGGGAATGTAATTTAGTGGTTACCAGAGGGTATAAGGGGGTTCGAGGGTGGGAGATGAGGGTAAGGGGGATCAAATATATGGTGATGGAAGGGGAACTGACTCTGGGTGGTGAACACACAATGTAGTTTATAGATGATGTGATACAGAATTGTACACCTGAAATCTATATAATTTTAATAACAATTGTCACCCCAATAAATTAAACAAACAAACAGACAAACAAAACTAATCATGTTTCACCTCATCATTTTTTTTGTCTTGAGAGTTGTACACCTGAATTACTTCTCACCATAAAACTCTCTTGGCAAAATATATGTAAACATTATTTCAGGCTCTGTAATGATTTGCTTTTACTTTCTTTTCTTCTTTCTTTTCTCTTGTTTTTTTTAAATTTTAAGGCAAATCAATTTTAGACAGTCATCTAACCCAGTTGAAAAAAAAAATTGTGCCTGTGATGGTTGAGAAAAAAAGTTTGGTTATTAAGCCAACTTCTCACAGTTACCACATAACATGGACATTCTAAACATTTACTTTCCTTAAAAAAAAAAAATCTATTTTTTTATACCAATGAGCAAGAAAGTGTTTGTGGGTCCATGCAACTTCCAGCTGCTGCAAAGAATGATCACACTTGCTCTTGCTATTTCTCTCTTCACACTGTCAAACATACTACAGAAAAGTATGTTGCCCTCACTTCTTTAGACCATATGTCCTAGCATCAGGCCTATCATTTACACACTGTCACTTACTAACTGCAATTTTTGCAGTTGCATTTCCTCTTAGGCACCTTCAATGGGGGAAAAACCAGGACACCAAAAACATTCTAATTTGCCATTTGAAGAAATCATTTTCTACGGAGAAGAACAGTGCTTATTTCGCCTGTGCTTACAGTGAATTAGAAGGAATTTTGCCTTGATCATTTTACATCTCTATTGCATAGCAGAAAAACACTGAACTGGAAATCAGGGAACATACATTTCACCTTTGTCACAAACTAACTTTAGGACTTTAAAAAAGTTCCTTACTCATTATTATTTCTAAAAATTGAAAGAAGTTGGACTATATTATCCCTTCATTGTCTATGAATCTATTCTGCAATGTCTTTCTCACAAAGGTAAACAGATTCCAAATATCCTATATTGAATTCATGGTCACAACTTTTTAAATGTCTCCTTGTGTGTCTCAATGTATGAATTCAGATTGTCACAGCCCTATTAACAAATTATTTTATTTCTATTTCAGTCTCCTACTCAAGCACTGAGTTAATTAGCACCATCTCAAAAAATATTTGGAATAAATCAGGATACTAACTTAAATAAAGAAAACAATGAGTAAATTAGCAGTGATGTAAAATATACACTCACAAATGATAACTTTGAACATTTGTGCACCCATACAAAAAATAGAGCATTGGAGATACTCAGATGAATCTGCAAACATATTCTGCATTTGGTTCTGAATCCAGAACACTGTTTACACCCTGTACCCAATACATGTTTCCTAAATGTATAGGTAATTTCTCAAAACTTTTAAACAAGAAATGGTCATATCTCAGAATGTGGCTGGTTAGTCACGTTGCCAGAATATGGGTGGTAGTCACAATGCCAAACCTGCCTCTGGGGAAGCCACATGGAGTCATACATTGCCACAATAAGAAATAAGAATGGTTGGATCAGTAACTGTAAAAGAGATGTAATCAGATTTAGGAAAGTTCCCCAAAACTGTGCCTGTACACTAGTGAGAGGAGTTGTCCTTTGAGTGTCCTGTCGTCATTACCATAGTAAACACACTCACCAGTGCCATGACACATCCTGAGAGGCCCATATACGAGGTCTGACAAGTAAGTTCGCAAACTTGCCACCATGCACTTACATTGGCAACACTGTATAAACAGCTCAGTAAGGTTTCATAACCTTGGTATATCACTGTCTCACAGCTGAGTTCCTGTCGAAGTGCGATGGTGTCTTGCTAAGTAGCATTCATTATTGTTGTTGTGTGTTTCAGTGTGCAGTTGCAAGAATGTCTGAGCTTGAATTAGAGCAATGAACAAACATTAAATTTCTTGTTAAACTTGACAAGAGTGGAAGTGAAGTCAGGGACATGTTAGTACAGGTTTATGGGGATAATGCCATGAAGAAAAAGGCAATGTACAAATGGATTGAACGTTTTTCTGAGGGGAGAGAATGAAGAGAGGTGAGGGTAGCCAGTAACGAGCAGAACTGATGAAAACATTGCAAAAATTCATCAAATTGTGCATCAAAATCATTGGCTGACTATAAGAAGCATAGCAGACCAAGTAAACATTGATAGAGAAACAGTAAAATTTGATTGAAAATCTTGTCACAAGAAAGGTGTATGCAAAAATAGTCCCGAAGGAGCTCACCGATGAGCAAAAGCAAAGGAGAGTCAAAGTTTGCCAAGACCTTTTTGAGAAACAAGACGATGCTTTAGGCCATGTTATCACGGGTGATGAAACACAGGTGTACAAAGATGACTCAGAAACAAAGCGTCAGAGTGCACAGTGGAAATCAGCCACGACCAAAAAAGTTCCATCAGTCCAAATCAAGAGTCAAAACGATGCTGCTAAACTTTTTTGATATCAGAGGGATTATTCATTATGAATTTGTAACAACTGAACCAACAGTTAACCACATTTACTATTTGGAAGTACTGAAAAGGCTGCGTGAAAACGTTAGATGACCTGAAATTTTCACCAACAATTCATGGCTCTTGCATCACGACAATGTACCAGCTCATAAGGTACTATCTGTGAAGGAGTTTTTAGCCAGTAAACAAATAACTGTATTGGAACACCCTCCCTACTCACCTGATCTGGCCCCAAATGACTTCTTTCTTTACCTAAAGATAAAGGAAATATTGAAAGGAAGACATTTTGATGACACTCAGGACATCAAGTGTAATATGATGACAGCTCTGATAGCCATTCCAGAAAAAGAGCTCCAAAATTGCTTGGAAGGATGGACTAGGCGCTGGCATTAGTTCATAGCTTCCCAAGGGGAGTTCTTCGAAGGTGACTGTAGTGATATTCAGCAATGAGGTATGTAGCACTTTTCCTAGGATGAGTTTGAAAACTTAATTTTCAGACGTGATATGCCTATAACCAAGTTGGCTGCTCTCTAAAAGTATGATTTGGAGCGAATCTCTTATCTTCTCTGTTTCACATATCTTTGTCTGTAAGACTGGGTGATTGGAAAATGGTGTATATGCAAGAGCACTGATATTTAAAAAAATCTTTTCTATCAAAACTAAAATACACATTCTAGTAAAATATTACCTTGTTGAGAATGCAGAGTTACAAAAGTAATAGAAAAAAAAAAGGTGAAAGCTTAAATCAATCTTGCTTTACGGATTGGATACTTTGGGGCCTGTTTGTACATGTAGGCAGAAAAAATGATTTAGTTTGGCATGAGGGGTGAAGGGAAAAATGCATCCAAAAAATGAAATTGGATAAATTTAGATGTTTTGTGATTTCAGCTACTGAACATGTTTTATACTGGCAGAATATGCTCTCTGATATTGGAATATCATCAAAATTCATTTAAATCATGCCAGAGAAATGTTAAATGGTGATGAGAGGGTTGGAATTTAAGCTGATAACAGTAGTAAAGACCTACTCACATTGACAAATTTGATGATGGAATCTGACCTAGCAGATCACTCAAGGGATGGAAATCTTCATGCAACGGCTTTATCCTGGAATTCACACAAGGATGACACTTTGGCAAGAACCTACCCCCACACCCAGCCCCAACCCCTGAGGGAACATTTGAGATTTTACAGTCAAATCACATCCAAAGGAAAAACCAATCTAATTTATAATCTGTGAGAAACATGAGGATAATAGTATAAATTTGTATGACTACTAACTGAAATGTCAATTTATGTATTTAGGTGAGGAATACTTTCTCTTCGGAAAGGTATTAGTAATTAACTTGCCAGAAGAATTTTTCCCCCTTTTTAAATAAACTTAATGAAGAGAGGCAGAAAGAAGATATTTAGGAAAGAAGGAAGAAAGAAAAAAGAAGGGAAGAGAGAAGAAAATCATAAAGTCAGAGATAATAGAAATGGAGGAGAGAAAGTAACAGAAGAAAGAAGAAGACAGAAGGCATTGCCTTGTTTCTGCCTAATAATAATAAGGAAAAATAGAAGAAAGAAAGTAAACAATAATAGTGAAAATGAAAGAAAAACAGCAAGGTGGCTTCCAGTCCTACATTTAAACATAATGTTGCATTGTTTAAAATTATCGAAGACAAAATTAAAGCAATTATTTTTAAAAATCAAAACTGTCTGCACTTTCTAAAGACAGTAGGATGATTTAGATCAGTGAAAATTTCCCTAATGTTTCTTGTTTTCCTCTGTGATTGTCTGAACAACAGTTGAGGGTGGGACTTATTGAGAAATTGGAATAGGTGACCCATAGATTAGTGGAGCCAGCTATTTAAATATATATGGAAAGACTAGATCCTACAGTGAATTATGTGATAGGGGTCAGAGAAAACTGAAATGTTCTGCATGAGTCAATGAAATGGGAGGAGTGGACAATATAGTAAAATATTAGCAACCAAATTGGAGGAAAAGCCAGGGGCTTGTTTGTTTATTTAATTTTTTATATTAAAAATTTCTCAGGTTTTAATGGGTTTATAATACTATGGAAAATATTCATTTACTCAAAATTTTAGTAAGCATATTGCTTAATGATATTTGTATGTTTTTTTTTCCTAAAATCAGAGAAAGTCACAGCGAGCATGTGGGTGAGTATAGTTTAATCAGTGACAAATTTATGTCAGTGACATTATATATGCCAAATGAACAAACTCAGTGGAATCCGGAAGAAGTTAGAAAAAGCTATAGCGTGGCAAAATTAGTAGGTATTTGAGGACAGTCTATAAGATATTAAATAGAGACTCTAACTTCTCTTGTTTAGATTTTTAGTAGCGGAGGGATCTATTATTTCATTTTGGATTTTATTTCAAAGTTTTCTCCAGGATCATCTGAATTCTGTAACAATATTCAGTTGCATTTGGCTTAGATATAGACCCTACATATCAGTCAGGAATCTATACCCAACATACCAAAAAGTTGATTCATAAAGCAGGAAAACTGACAGTATTTTAATTGATCTGATATTGTCAATTAGTCTGTCTAGGAGTTCTGGGAACTCCTCTTAGTTTGAAGAAGTTTTAGAAACTACTCAGAAGCTGGCTCTATGACTTTTGAAAATCTTAGCCTTTAAGATTGGGTGTTACAGCTGGAAATTCAGATGTGTGTAATATTGTAAACTTACTAGCATTCCCTCATGAAGTATCAGGAAAGGACCAACCCAAGAAACTATGTCTTAATTAAGGTTAGAGTTCTTTGTGGGACAGAAATGGCAATAAATGGCATACATTTGGAATAGTCAATGGCTCCTGCCTTATTCCATTTGTGACAAACACTGATAGAGATAGGACTGGGTTCTCTAATGAAATAGAGCATATAATCTATATATGTATTTTCTGAATGTACTCCGAAAATGCAGTGCCTGAGACAGGAAGGGGGGAATCTATGAATTTTAGCATAAACATGCCTATGAAATCTTATAGAAAGAAGATTTCAAGGAAGAAAAACAAGGAACATATATACTCATATAATTCAGAAATTATATGAGTGTATATATATATATATATATATATATATATATATATATATATGTTCAAAAGCCACAAAGGCTTCAGCATTTATGGTCTAGGCTTGCTAGTTTTTGAATGGATATCTTATAGTATGAAGATAAGGTGGGAAAAATATATAAAGTTTTTGAAACATGAGAAAGTTAAAAAAATCAGGACCTTTGATTTTTTTTGCAAAGAAGAATATAGAAAGATATTATTGATGAAGTTATAGTAGATTAAGTGATTATTAATACTCTTTAGAGTGAAACTCAGCTGAAGAAACTCAGCCTGCTGAAAGAATTTGAATAGTTGCCATATTGTCCCTGTTAGTAAATATAACTTGTGAGAGTAAGAGGGAAGCTAACATTATTTGTTTTTAGGAACCAAGACAAAACAGTAAAGTAGAGCAGGATTGGAACTGGGGACTTCAGGTGAAATTTGAAAAGTAGGAATGGAGGTGGATGTAACTCAGGTACCAAAGTTGTAGTCCTTAGCAACTCAAATTTCAGGAAATAGGCATATATAGGTCTCCTAGGGACTAGGTAAGCAATTAATTTGCTCCTAGTACAGATAAAATGACTATTACAGAATAGATGTCACCAAACTGCCAATTAAACCATAGTGCTAGGTGAACTGTACTGTAGAAACTCATGTTTCCAGGAGTGCAGGCACTCAGAGCATAGGAGGTATGCCCTGGTAACGAGAGGTACTGCTCTGCGGTGTGGATGAAGAAGGGGCCACACACTAAACCTGACAAGCTCAGAGAAGGTCAGAATGGTGGGCCCTACAAACTCAGAGACTAAAATTCAGCATACAGGATGCTCTGAACATAAAAATTACTAACTAAAAGCAGGTCATGGAGGGTTGTCACATCCTGTGTCTGTAGCATTCTTGACCAAGGTCTCTCTTTACCTTAAGTGAGTCTGTATTGTCTTTTTGCATTTAAAATAACATACCCTTGGAATGTAAGAGTAATCCTTTTTTTTTCCGGACCCCTGAGGTCACAACCCACCACACGAGAGCACAAGACCACAGAACCTTTCATTGTTATCTTGTTCCCCGAATACCATCTCTGTGTGCTGTAAATGTTAATTAACTGTCATGTACTTACCAGCGTAAAGGAAGTTGTGTCTCTGTTTTACTTTTTATCCAATCCTAGAGATTTCCCTGCTTCGCTTTTTTCTCCCCCCCTCTTAGTCTACCACCAAAGGATTTCATGTATCCCTCCTCATTTCTACTCTTTTGATTTTAATGTATAAAATAAACTGTAAAACTGCCATTTTCTGGAGCATTTCCTTAATCCATTGAGATTTTTGCTTCCTGGCAATTGTTGTTAGTTTGACTCAAATAAACTCATTAAAATTCTCTACAGGGTTGGACATTTCTTATGTTGATAGCACTAAATGTAACTCTTTATAGGGCAGAACCACGGGCTCTGGTAAAACAGAAATGGCTACTGATCTGTTATAACAGGTGAACAGTATTTTTTAACATCCTATACCATGTTATGAATCTGACTCTAGTTGTACAAAGGCTGGGTCTACTTTAGTTAAGTAAAAGGAGTAAGCCATGCTGAACCTGTGGAGAAGAAGTTAAATTAACACCTCCTTGTCAGAGGCTGACATCCTGGAGGAAGAAGCTGGAAAAAAACATGACATCTGCCCCAAAATACTCTGCTCTGGTGTATAGGCTCAGAAACACAAAAAGAGCCTCTGTTAAAAAGAAGAGACTATGGCAGAGATGTAGGCTACCTACTTGGCCATGTTAAATTTTTGTATCATGTATTTGAACCAAGGGTTGTTATGTAGTCACTCAAATTCTAGAATAATGTAGTTGGGAGCTACAGAGACTCAGGAAAGAAAAGGGGGACTTTGGAGGAGAAGCCAAGAATTTAAATAGTTATCTCAAGTTATCTAGGCATTAAGACAGGGGTGTCCAAACTTTTTTCAACGTTTTTTACCAAGGGCCATATGCGGTAAAATACACAAACAGTCGGGCCACTCACTCGAAGTGAAGTACGTATTGCCTCACCTGGTTTATTTAAGTAAACTAAATATATTTTTGGAATTTGCTGCGGGCCAATTAAAAATGGATTGTGGGCTGCAGTTGGCCCACGGGCTGCAGTTTGGACACCCCTGCCTGCATTAAGACAAAACTGGGAAGAAATTCTGCAAACAAAATCTAAACTAGTTAAGAAAAATACAAATGCATTGGATAGTCAATTGGAGGCAGAACATAGCACAAACCACCCTTAGTAATGGGGTCAAAGTTCTCATCCTTCAAGACAATAATCTAGATTCAGGATCCTCTGAACTATGTAGTTAATCCAAAGAAGTGCCAAAGAAACCAGATGCAGCAACATTACAATGACTCTTAGAAGGGGAAGACAAAAAGCAGACATGTATGCCAGTAATAATAATGAATGTAAATGGATTAGACTCCCTAAATTAAAAAATAATGTTTGTCACACTGCATGTAATTTATAAGTATTAAGAAGGGAGAACCAAATTTATCACAATGTTATGCTCACCTGCATAGAAGCAAGTAAGTAATTATTAGAATTTTAAAGTATGTTATGCAGGTTTGCTGGATATAAAACTGATATGTAAACATTAATTGCATTTTATATATGATTAAAAATAATTGAAAAACATAATTTAAGAAGATGTTTTCAATGAAAACCAAATGGTGATATGTCTAGGAATAAATCTAACAAAACATATGCAATATCTTCATGTAGAAAATATGAAAAAATACTAAAAGAAATTATAAGGCCTAAGTGGAGAGACTGACTTTGGTCATAGATAGGAATATTCAGTACCATAAAGGAGTCAATTATCCCTAAACTGGAATATAGATTCAATGAATTCTAATCAAAATCCAAATCGAATTTTTGTTCAGAAAAACTAATGCTGACTTTAAAAACTTATATGAGGGGTCACAAATCCATGATTAGCTAAGGAATTTCTCAACAAAAGAAAAAAATGTGAGCTTACTTATTCCAAATACTAATAATTATTGGGAGGTGGAAGTGACTAAGACATTGATGTTATGGCACAAGAATGGAAAATAAGACCTACAGAATAGATCACCCATACACAGAATTTTTAAATATTGCAGTTATTTTGGTAAGAGGGAGAATCAAGCAGGAAAAGGATGGAGAATTTAATTAACAGTGCTGAGAAAACAATTATTCATATGGAAAAAGGGGAGATGGGATGCCCAAAGTATCTGTAAAGGAAAATAGTTAAATGCAATCACACTTCATCCCACATCCAGAAATCAATCTTAGATCAAGTTTTCGTGAGTTTGAGATTATACCCACGGGAATTGTGATGGTTAATTCTGTATGTCTACTTGATTGGGTCATGGGTATCCAGATGTTTGGTGTCAAACATTATTCTGGGTGTTTCTGTGATGGTATTTTGTGATGAGATTAACATTTAAATTGGTAGACTGAGTAATGGCCACTGTCCTCTCTAAGTGGTGGCTTCCTTCAATCCACTAGAGGACTAAATAGAACCAAAGACTGACCCTCTCCCAAATGAGAGGGAATTCTCCTGCTGGACAGCCTTGAAACTGGTTATATCATGGCTTACCAGACTTCCGACTCACCCTGGGACATTGGTTCTGCCAATTTGGACTTGCCAGTCTTTGTAATCACACGAACCCATTCTTTATAATAAATCTCTTTTCATAAATACATCTCCTATTGGTTTGTTTCTAGGGAGAAATTTGACTAATACAAGATTCTTAACTACTTTGATATAGGGAATTGATTTACTATTGCAATGTTTGCCATTAAAAGTTGTTTCAACTGTAAAGTATGAATTGTATACAGGGTATGTAAATAAGAAGTTAGGGTTTGTGCATACATGGTTTACAAAGGCAGGAATTCAAGAGCTTTCTATTACATGTTCTTCATGGCATCAATGGAACCCTGCCACTCTGTGATCACAAGGGGTGGACTCAAGAACACAGGAAAAAAACCTTGCGCCACAGTGTTCGCTTGTTGTGAGTGGATCTACTGCCGAGTCCTATTAATAAACGCTCGGTAGGTCAGTTAATAACTAAAGCAGGATTTCTCATTTTATATGCTATTCCTTCAAATATTTTTATTTAAAATGTTTGGGGAGCATCTGCATTTTTAACAATAACTTCCAGGTGATTTTGATACACACTAAAGTTTAAGAACAATTGACCCAAGGGGATAAAGCTAAAACTTAGCATAAAGAAACTGATTCAAAAGACAAACATTGTAAGGAAAGGAAGAAAGGTAAGTAAATATCCCACAGTGTTATGACTAAGTGTTGGTAAGTGTTTTTGTGCCACTGTGTGTATTGAGTACATATAACAGCTGGTGAGGGCAGTAATCATTAACTAAAAGCAGATTAAAATAGAAGGTGAAAAGAAGAAAATCAGCCCAAACTAATGGGTAGGGAAAAGGCCGAAGCACAAAAAATTGCCATATTTTAAAATACGCTTTTAGAATTAACAATGTGGACCAAAAAGTGCTAGAACTACTGCATGGGAGGGGTCATATAGAGCAAACTGGTAACAGAGATGGACAAGATTAATTCATTGCTAATTTGTTTCAATTCATTAAAAATGGAAAACAACATACTGAAAATTATAAAAAGTGGCATCGTGGAAATGAAGCTGTAGACAGCAGAAAATGTAGTAGAATTTACTGCTTCACGATCTTTGAAAGGGTGCCACCCCTGCCATGACTATGCTAGTGCAAGTCATACAATCTGACATGTGCCCTCTGACCAGCATGTGATACATGATAAACAAATGAAAGAATGAATTAATGGATTATGTGCCAATGTACTGAACTTGTGACTGTGACCATAAGTCAATCATTAATAACGACTGAAAAACAATTGGAATTTGAAAATATGCTTATGACATGGAAATGTGTAAATCTTTTTCTAGTACTCAAACGAAAAGGTGTGTTAAGAAAAGTTGATCACAACAGTTACGGATAGAAGAGCTACAATGGACTGCATAGCGCTTCGTGTTCTGGCTGGCTATCCATTCCAGCCTCTTCCTTTCTCCACCGATATACGGTCTTCACTCCAGCCATAGCAAACCTACTCATTCTGGTTATAGTTCATATTTTCTTTGGTTCTATGCTTTTAAATGTTCTTTGTGCTAAACACTCTTTTTCCTTAGTGAGAGGAAATTCTAACTGTCCTTCAGGTCTTGGTTTAAATATTTAATTTTTACTTTTCCTAGGAAATATTCATTAACCCTTCTCCCTCCTCACACTCAGTCTGGGTTATATACCATCATAAGTTGATCCATAATTGAATTTGTTACATTATAACTGTCTTCTTGCCCACAACACTTATTATATTCACAACTCTAGAAGAGGAGCTGTTTTCCTTGTTCACAAACATTTCCCCATCATATCACTTATTAAAATGTACAACATAACATAACACTGAATAACATAACAGTTATTCAACAAATATTTGTTAAACAGATGAATATATATATATATATATATATATATGTATATATATACACATCAACACCAAGAACCAATAAGGATTCACTAAGTCATGCAGAAGTAACTCCATTCCCGTTTTGCAGGGTTATATGATGAGTGGAATGTAAAGAATGATTTCAGCAATTTTTAAGGCAAAATATCTAATAATCTATACTTATGTTAAAGATATACTGTAGAAATATTAGATTATAGCACAGTTACCTGAATTCATAACAAGGTTTTAAAAATCTTCGCAAAAAGGAGAGATTAATAGAGTCATGCCAATCTAAGGAGGACTCTTTGGTGACAAGTCACAGAGTTTCCTTCGTGAGCTCTGTCTTGTTGAATGTTCCTATGAGTTAAGGAATAGAAGATGTGCTTATTAGATTAGAATGGTTGATCTCTCGGATGACAAACTCAGTGTAAT
This sequence comes from Rhinolophus ferrumequinum, assembly GCF_004115265.2. Classification (NCBI taxonomy): domain Eukaryota; kingdom Metazoa; phylum Chordata; class Mammalia; order Chiroptera; family Rhinolophidae; genus Rhinolophus; species Rhinolophus ferrumequinum. The sequence continues at coordinate 54,457,894 of NC_046288.1, forward strand.
GATAATTTCAAGAGATTGAAATAGTTTGAGAAATACAGTTGAATTTTAAGATTGAAATGTTAAGAATTGAATTTAGTTATAAATATCAGTTGTGTCAAAAAATATAAAAAAGACCTATTTTTATTTGTCCGGAAACTCAACATAAGAAAACAATGTAATACAGTTGCACATTTTACTCTAATCTAGACATACATTAATTCACTGTCAAGACTATTAATAATAGGTTATGATTTTTAAATATATTTATATATTAGTACTGTATTGGTTGTTTTATATACATCATGTGATTTAATTTACCTGATAACACTAAAATTCAAGTTCTATGATTATTCTTACTTTGGCATTGTGAAAGTTATGGTTTAAAAGTCTAATTTACTCATTGAAATTCACACATGTAATATGTTATAGAAAAATTTTTGAACCCATGTCTTTATGTTTTCTAACTTCACAATTTTAAACATGTCACAATTTAAAACACAATTCAATTGATAATTAAAATACATAACTACACATAGTGTACTAGTCTGGAATTCAAAGCAACGTTCTATTATAAGCACCTTCAACTTCACTCCGATGGAAGTTGGGCTGCTACAATTTGAACAAGCAAGATTATGATTTACCTCACTTCACAACTTATTTCTAAAATACTCTAGCACATTTAGAAATATTTCCTTTATTTTCAAAGGACATTTTTTCAAAGGCAGATGTGTAGAAGTATGAAGTCTCATAGCACTTCTAAATTTCAAATGCCAAAAGTTATGACTGGTTTGTGTTTTTAAAAGTACACTAAAAGACTCCCAATTGTTTTTGTTCACTTTAATTTTGTTTTTATTTTATCTAAAGCAGTTAACCAGCTGCACCCTCACTGAGCCTAAAAGATACAGTCTCATATATGACAATACTTCTAACATATGTTCTTAAGAAAATATTATTTTAGTTTTAAGAATAACGGTTTTAAGATCCCTATAATTGTATAAAATTTTACGTTTCTATTTGTTCATCTTACTCATTTCTTTGTATTTATATTTTACTATTTCACCAAAGCAGGAAATTTTTCTGAAACAGTTTCTCAAATCCAATAAAAGTAAAAACAGTATCCATTCTTAAATAAAAATAGATATGTAACTAAAATTAATTCAATAATTAAACTTCTTATCTTATTAATTGACCTTGAAACTAAGTTGTATAATTTTCCATTATCTCCAAGTTTTCCCTACTACACAATTTTCCCTAACCTATCATAATCCTGTAACAATGAACATTGACTACAAACACCAAGGACCATCATTTTTCCTCTCTTCTTCCTCTTATTCTATGGATTGAAGTAAATAAATGAATGAATAAATAGATAGATAGATAGATAGATAAATAAATAAATAAATAAATAAACAAACAAACAAAAAGAAGGCAAAATCATGTTCCTAATATCATTGTGATTTGTCAAAAGGGCTATGTGTTTTGCCAAAAAAAAAAAAATGTAATTTATTTTTTTCTATTCACTTTATTTAGAACTTATATTAAAGTTTTGAAACTTGATTTTGGGATTATATTTATGTTTTTAAACTCATTTTTTTCTCAATGATATACTTGTTCCTGTCCAATTAATCTTCTGGTAAGCACTCCACAACATATATGCACAATTTTGTTTGCACACATTGTAAACAACAACAAAAGAGATTGCTTTTGCAAATTTATTTTGTGGATTTTAATTAGTATTTACACCATTGTGGTAAAAATTTAGATTGCTAAAATAATTGGTATTTTGGGTGTCAGAGCTTCTGAAAAGGGAGTAAATCACAAATCACTCTATATACCTTAAAACAGAATACAAGAATTTTGAGTGTAGGTCAGTATGAACTCAGTCAATTTTCACAATAAGAGAATCTATAAAATTAGCTTTTTATGGTGGAAAAATGGCATCCATGGTATTTGCATATATTGAGAGCATGGTATTTCACATGCTGCAAAGCCCTTACAAAGACTACTCATTAAAGCCACTGAATCAACCTGGTACTTTAAATTTTAAACTCTGTTGTGTTATCTGAACACAAAAATTCTGTGGATGTAGTGGGTCTCACCCTTTCAGATTCACTGATGTTATTCTTATCTGTATTAATTTAAAGGCTTTAGCAAGGAAGAAAACTGTAACTGCAGTTCAATATATGTATTTTAAAACTTTTTATCTGACTTAGTAATAGAATATTGTCTAGAGTCTGAATATGTCATTGTACAGGAGAGAGCATTTTGTATAATTTATTTTTATATAAAATCGACATTCTATTTATGTGTTATGTAATGTGGTATGGTGAGACAACGCCCTTCAAAAAGTTTGTAGCTGATATTTAAAAGACATAATAAAATGTATCAATTTTGGTTTAAAACATCTTTAAATTTATTTCTATAAAGACTTGAAAGCTTTCACACTAGAGTTTAAGAACAGATTTCTGATATCCCATCTTGATTGCTCTGAAGGATCTCTAGTCTTTGAAGCAAACTGCAGTTATATTAAACCTTAATAGTGAATTTATATAATTTAAAATATAGGTTATTTTATTAACATTAATACTTTTATTAGCTCAAAAGTGGTTTGTCTCATTGACTATACAGCCAATGCTAGAGAAAGTTGATGATAATCAATTAACAAAGTTTCAGAGAATTATAAATTTAGAATTTATAAAGGTAATGACACTATCTCAAGCCAATTGCCCAAATCATACTGTTATGCTCATGAAATCACCAGAGTTGCTTGGAGTAAAGGAAGGATGTGTTTGTTTACAGTGGGCAGTCATGAATACCTTGCTATGGCTTATTACCACTCTGACTACTAGAAAATGGAACTGTTATACACAACAGCATCTGCTGTGCTGGAGTACTGCAATGCCCAGATTGCCTATTACAGAGTTCTAGAGACTATTTGCCAGAAATAGACTTCATTTTGCCAATGGGTAATTTGCAGTTTGCTGTGTCATCAAAATCTGAACATGTCACATCTTCTCATCACAGCCAATCCAATGGCAAAGTGTTATTGAAGCAGCTGTCAAGAATGCAGAAAAAAACTACAGACAAAGCACAAAGTGACAGCAGATGCTATGCAAATTGGCAGTGGACACACAATATGCACTTGCAGAAACAATAATGTACAGACCTGTGTACTTCCTTTCTAATATGGAGACATGCCTCTGCCTCAGATGAAATATCACAGGTGGATAAATCAAAGACCCCGTGAAGAACGAGGAAGGGCATGTAAAGATAAATGATAAGTGCTAGAATATATTCTAAAATACTACTATGCGTTGGATAGAAATCACAAACCATACTTTTGGTAATTATTTCCGAAAAAGAAACAGCAGAAAATATGCATAGCCACATCTAAAATTTATAACTGTTCATCATCATAAGAAAGTTCTCTTAATTAGATTATGCCTATGCTATAAAATGCTACTTCAGGATATCCTTGCAATTCTTGCAAAATTGTAGAATGAAGCAAAATATTTATTTCAAAAATAATACGTGAAATGTATTTATAATCTATAAATTTCTCTTCTTTGAAATTCGCTTTAGTTTTTCCTACAAATCATTGAAATATTTTGAATAGCACCCATCTTCATTGCTTATTATAAAATCTTTGAATTGTAAGAAACTTAAAAAGTTATATTTTTATAAGAATCCATTCCTCAAGCAGCCTCTTTATAATATCCTTAGTGAATAGTCATTTGCCATCTTCAGGTATATTTGAGTTGTGGAGATGTCACTGCTTCTTGAGGCTACCTATCTTTTTTTGATAGCACTTATAATTAACCAACATCAAAAATCAAACTATTATTTGCTATTTGTTAATTTTATTTACTGGTCACAAAGACACAAAATCTCCAGTGTTTCTCCCTCTCTTCCCTCTCACTCATTCCCTAGGCCCAATCACCTAGTCCTATGAGTCTTACATCCAATAAATGTCTTTGTATGTATTCCCTCTTTTGGTTCTTATGCCACCTCCCTGGTAGTATACTTTCCAACTCTGTCAGAATTAGTGGAATAACTTCCTGTGTGGCCTCCCAACTATTAGCTTACTGACACTACAATTTTTCCCTAATATCAGAACCAGCTTTCTTCTACAGAACTCTTTTGTGTTCTTCTCCTAAAATACCTAAAATGTTCATGGCCGATAAGAATAAAGTTGAAATTACTTTTATTATTAGGTAAGGTAAAATTAGCTATTATTAAACACACACACAGACACACACACACACACACACACACACACACATTACACAGGCTCCTTCCATCTTTATCTTTTAACACTCTCATCTTCTATGACTTCAGAGTTCTTCCCTTCCAGGCTAAGAACTGGGAAAGAGACAGTGGAGAAAGCACATTTGTTATTAACCATGCTGTTAAGTGATATGTATCACTTCCACTCAACTTCCACTGCTAAAAAATAATCATATGACCCCACTTAGATGCAAATCAGGCAAAAATATAGAGTCCCTGCTTTGACAATGGCCATACCACACGAAATCAACCCTACAAAATACAATGGGACTGAAAATCTTTGGTGAATAGTTGGTATACATTTTTCACACAACTAACAAAATACCACAGTAGAGTATCTAAACCAAAGTCTTCTCAATCTCACTTTTTAGCTTCAGCTTTCAATTTATCTGTTCACAATCCTTAAACTCCATTCACTACCTCACTTATTTATTTTTTTTTCCCCTAAGATCATCATTTACTGAGATGTCCCTATGTCTTTAGGCCTGTTTTGTCTAGGAAAGCTTTTTTTCATCACCCTCTCCTCCTACTTCTATAAAGCATTAAAATCCTATTGAAATTTCAAGTCTCAGCTCAAATTCAGTTCCTCTGCAAAATTTGCCTTAACAATTTCATTTAATTAGCTCCTTCCCAATCATTTCCCAGCACTTCTTTACTTTTGGTGGGGCTATTTATATGCCTGCATCTCCAATATTTTGTGTGCCTTCTTAAAAGTTTTACCTTTCTATTCTTTCTATTGCCTTTGTTGGCAAACAATGATGTGTCATAACAACTATCACTTATTGAGTCTCCTATGTGTCAGAAATTATTTAAAAAATTTAAATGCAGATTATCTTACACAATCCTCATGATAACCTAATCAGTTACACCCTACATTGTTCCTATCTTATAAGAAATGAACTGAGACACAGAATAGTCATGCATTTGTATGGGGTCACACAGCTAATAAGTGGTGGGTTGAGATAGGAATCCAGCCACATTCTCAGTTACTATGCTATAGTAGATTATTGTTCAATAATTATTGGATATATTTTTATAATAGCAATTCACTGTGACTTTCCTCACAATATTACTTGAACAGTATTTTCAGTTTTCTTTTAAAATATTCTCTATTACTAATATTCTCTATAATTACTAAGCATTTGCTATTTCCAAAGAGAAGCATTCATTGAAACTGTAATTCCTTTAGCTTTCAATTGTGAAACCAAGTAAAGATAATTGATACTCTTTTGCATGTTTTAGTACATAGACTACATGTTCTCAGGGTCAATGTGAAATGCTCTTCAAAACTTAAGAAACTAATAATTTTAACTGCAATTGTGGAATTCATTTCCCTGATTCTAAATTTTTTATCTTGTTATATTATAGTTCCACTAAGCATTCCATAGATTTGAAAATAAATTCCTCAAGTAATTCTACAGTCCTTTTATTATATATATATGATATATACCATATATATCTATTATATGACTATAGATATATAATAGATCTATTATTATATATCTATAGTCATATAATAGATATATATGAGAGTATCTATATAATAATAGGTTATATCTATATAATAATAGATATATCTATATATCTATATATCTACATGTCTAATAGATTATACCTATATCTACAACAATAGATTATATCTATATAATAATAGATATATATGATAGATATCTATATATGACATTATATATTTCATGTGTGTGTGTGTGTGTGTGTGTGTGTGTGTGTTTGTATTTCTATCTTTCTGCCAGCAAACAATATGAAAGAGGAAAGATTTTGCTTAATGATTAAGTCTCTCTTTAGATGCAGAAAATTCTTGAGATCTATGTCTGCATGCAAAGTTAAGTTCTTCCAGGTTGGCATCAGTGGTTCTTTTCCATTCAGTCATATTTACTTTTATCTCTCTTCTGCATCTTCTTTGTCAGGTGACTTATTTTCACATCATGAGCAATATATCATGTCCAAATATAAAAATAAACATCTTTCGTGTGTGTGTGTGTGTGTGTGTGTGTGTGTGTGTAAGAGAGATAAAGGGAAAGAGTCTGTTCACAATCATGAATTTGTGAGCAAGGTAAACCATCACCAGGATAAATATTAAAAAGAAAATCAGAATGACTGCCCAGAACATGTTACTTATCTGGTGTTTCTAGGCCTCCATATCAATATACTGTTGGAGGAGGCCATTGAGAGTATGCAACTACTGGTTGACCTGTGAGCTGGACTCAGGAGAATGGAGGCTCCTTACCCACTCGCCTGTCCTTGGAATGTACTATTTGCCCAACATTCCCACAGTGGGAGCCATTTTCAAGGGCACAATCTTGAGGGAGCAATGTGTTGTTCAGACCATTTGGACAGTATACGTGGCTAAACCCAGTTAAGACTGGTATATAAACATTTACCATTCTGGTGGGTGAATGCAGAGGTCTATTCATCTTGTGGCCACCCAAGACAAATCTCATGTGTAAGTTTCCTCCCTTATTAAACCTGCCACCTACCAATCTGTAGGGGGCTGCCTATTCCGTCTATCCCTTTTTGCACTTCTTATTCGGGGGATCAGTTTGTGAACCAACATACACCTTTTTTTAAAAATGTGGAAGTTGCTATATATATTTGAATACATTTGCATGTTTTATTTATTCAAACAATTCAAGTTAGAGAACAAACATGTTATATACTGAATTATTGAAGATATTTCTATTTTAGTTACTGAATGTACAGGTTAAGAAGTTAGAAGGGGCATTTCTGTAGGGTATGCTTACTGTGCAATGTTTCTCAAAGTAGTCCTCAAAAATATTAATGAAAATCTTAGAAATGAATCTGAATATGATAATCTATACTGGAAAAGAAAGATGGAGATCTTTATAAACATCACATTCCATTGTAAGACAGATATCATTGTTTACTTTATTTCATTTTTGAGTTTCAAATTGTATATTGGGGGTGTAGATTACTGACATTTTTTTCATAGTTTAACTGATGTTACTGCTTCCAAAAAGTCCTTGTTCTGTTCTATCTTATTATATCAAGTATAGACTAAATGAAGTTTGGATTTATGACTGAAAATTTGAGAGACTTATTTATAAAATGTGCTATAAAGAATACTTATATATGTTTCCATTTACTCACTGTATTTTTATGGCTACACAGTTTATATGATAGGTTAATTAGCAACAGAATAAGTAAATATATATTTAATAATATACTATGTTCAAGGATGGCATTATGCCAAGCACTGCGGGATATAAAAATGATCTTGAATATGATTTGTCTTCAAGATATCTGATCAATATGGGAAAAAAATAAATGTTTTAAAACGAAAATGGGACTGATTCCCAGTTTACTACCTAAAAATTTCACACTAATTTGTTCTCTATCAGCATGTCTGTTTTCTATCCTATGGAAACAAGTTTCAGATAATTATCAACAAAATCTTGGCAAACAAACTTTCTTCACAATAAGGTAAAATACATAAACACAAAAAAGTTAAAAATTAGAATTACAACCACAGAAGAAATTGTATTTCTCAAAACCTTGGAATTAGAATCCTGTACTCTCCTTATCTCCACAGGGGAGCTTATATTTTGTATGCGTTTGGTGATTTGTTGACACACAGACCTCCCAGCACAGGTGGGTTGAACCCATACACGATGCAGCAGAAGGCAATTGTAAACCATTACTGCATTTTATTTTTTCAATCTTTATGTTTATTCATGTTTCTTACTTTAAAAATACTATGATGAGACAGCTACTCATTTACGGGCTTGCCAGGAGTAGAAGCCCACTCGATGACACATAACAACAGCTCTTAGCATAGATTGTGGTTCCCAATGGAGAAATAAATCAAAGAGGTTCACTTGACCTATCATCACTTTCACAGCTGCATTTTCAGTTAAAAATTTTATTGAAATAATTGTATATTCACATGTAGTTGTAAGAATGATTACAAAGAGATTCTATTTATGTGTACATTTAACCAGCGCTCCTAGTGTTAACATTTTGAAAAACTATAGTATAAACCAGGGTATTGATATTGATACAATCCAAGGATGTTATTTGGATTCCCCCAGTTTACTTGTTCGTGTGTGTGTGTGTGTGTGTGTGTGTGTGTGTGTGTGTGTTTGTGTGTAAGTTCTATGCAATATCTCATCTAGGTTTGTGTATCTACCAAGGCAGTCAGGATACTGAACAGTTCCATCATCACAAGGATCCCTTGGGTTTCATTTTTATAACCACATTCACACCTCTCACTCCTTCCTAGCCTCTGCCAACCACTAACCTGTTCTCCTTTTCTAAAATTTAGTCATTTCCAAAATATTATATATACTGAATCATATAGTAGATAAACTTTCAAGATACATTTTCCCCCCACTAAACTGATTCCCTGGAAATGCATCCAAATTGTGGCATGCATCAATACTTCATTTATTTTTATTGCTAGGTAGTATTCTATGCTTTGTGAGTACTAAAGTTTGTTTAACTTTTTATATGTTTTAGGATATCTAGATTGATTACAGCTTTTGGTTACAAATAAAGCTGTCATAAACATTCATGTACAGGTTTTTATGTGTATATAAGTTTTTAATTCTCTGAGATAAATTCCCAAGAGTACAATTACTGGGTCATTTGGTAATTGCATGTTTATTCCTATAAGAAATTGCCAAAATTTTTTCCAGAGTGGATATTTTACGTTCCCATCAGCAATGTATGAGTGATCTTTTTTCTGTGCATGCTTCCCAGCATTTGGTATTGTAACTATTTTTTTTTTTAATAATAAGCCATTCTGATAAATGTATAGTGAAATCTCATTGTGCTGTTAACTTACATTTCCCTGATGACTAATGATGTTGACCATGTTTTCGTGTGCTTATTTGACATTTGTATATCCTCTTCAGTGAAATATATCTTCATATCTTTTGCCCATTTTCGAATTGGATTATTTTTACTCTTAAGTTTGTAGATTTATTTATATAATCGAGATACTCTTTTGTCAGACATATGATGTATTAGCCTCTTGTTGCTACTGTACCAAATCACCTCAAACTTGGTGACTGAAAACAAAACAAATTGATCATGTTAGGTTTGAGAAGATCAGCGTCTATAATGAGTCCAATGAGGCTAAATCCAAGCTGTCAGCAGGGATGGTTCCTTCCAGAGCGTACAGGGGAAACATTTATTCCTTGCCTCTTCCAGCTCAAAGCAGCCACCTGCATTCCCTTCACTGTGATTGCATCACTCCAATCTCTACTTCCATCATCACATTGTTTTCCCACTGTCTGGCTCTACTGTATCCCTTTTATAAAAACCCTTCACTACATTGCCCCCCTTCCCATAATCTCCCTCCCATAATGCAAGATAATCTCCCCATCACATCTGCAAAGTCTCTTTTCTGGTATAAAGTAACATTCATAGGTTCTTGGGATTAAGACACAGAGTCTTTTGGGGGAGATTACTCAACATACCACATATGCTTTGCAAATATTTTCTCCAAATCTGAAGCTTATCTTTTCTTTCTTTTTACATGGACCCTTAAAGAGCAAACACTACATTTTTTATAAAGTTTAATGCATTATTTTATTTTATTGGTAATGCTTTTAGTATTAAGTCTAACAACTCTTTGCCTAGTCCTAATATTTTATTCTATGTGTTTTTCTAAAAGTTTTATAATTTTACATTTAAGTTTATAATTTATTTTGAATTAAGTTTGTATGAGTTGTGAGGTTTAGTTTGAGGTTTATTACTTTGCCTAAAGATGTACAGTTGTTCCAGTATAATCTATTAAAAGGCTATCCTACCTCCATTGAATTGCTTTCGCACCTTTATCAAAAATCAGTTAAGCACATCTGTGTGGTTTTATCTCTGGATTCATTACTCTGTTTATTTCCTTTTCTTGCTTTATTGCATTGGCTAGAACTTCCAGGATGATCTTGAAAGGGAGTCATAAGAGAAAACATTTGTGCTTTATAGCTTATCTTAGTGTGAAAGTTTATCAACATTAAGTATGATGCTAGCTGTAGGTTTTTGCATCTATCCTTTAAAAATTTTAGGAAGTTCCCTTCTTTTCTAATTTTACTGACAGTTTTTATCAGGAAATGGTGTTGGATTTATCGTGTGATTTATCTTTTTATTACCTATTTATGGGATGGATTACATTTATTGATTTTTGAATACTGAGTCAGTCTTATACATGTGGGACAAATTCCATTTGGTCATGGTGTATATTTCTTTTTATAAATTGTTGAACTCAACGCCATTATTTTACTGAGAATTTTAAAGTTCATGTTCATGAGTGATACTGTTCTGTGGTTTTCTTTTCTTATGATTCTTTGTCTGGTTTTTATATTAGGGTAATGCTGGCCTTGTAGAATGAGCTTGAATGTATTCTCTCTGCTTCTGTCCTCTAAAAGAGATTACAGAAAATTGGTATCATTTCTTCCTTAAATGTTTGGTCGAGTTCACCAGTGAACAAATTTGGAAGTTTATTAATTATTGACTCAATTTCTTTAATAGATATAGACTTATTGAGATTTGTTTATTTCTTCTTTGATGAGTTTTGCTGGATTGCATATTTCAAGGAGTTGGTATATTTCATCTACGTTTTCAAATTTGCGAGCATAAAGTTTTTCATAGTATGTCTTTATCATCCTTTTTAATGTCCATGAGATCTGTAGTGATATCTATATTTTTCATTCCTGATAATCGTTTTTTTGTGTTCTCTCTCTTCTTTTTTTAGTTAGTCTGGCCTAGTGGGTTACCAATTTTATTGATCTTTTCAAAGAAGCAGCTTTTAGTTTTATTGATTTTTCTCTGTTTATTTCCTGTTTTCAATTTCATAGATTTCTGCTCTAACTCTCATTATTTCTTTTCTCCTCTATTTTGAATTTATTTTTTTCTTGCTTCTTTGTTTCCTTAGGTAGAAACTTAGATTCTTGATTTTAGATCTTTCTTCTTTTTTAATATGCATTTATTCAAAGCTATAAATTTCCCTTTAAGCACTGGATTCATTGCATCCCACGAATTTGGATACATCATGTTCCATGTGAAGTTGAGAATTATGCTGTTGGGTGTTGCTGGGTGAACTAGTCTACAGATAGCCACTACATCCAGTTGACTGATGGTGTTGAGTTCAACTATGCCATTACTGATTTTCTGCCTGCTGGATCTGTCCATTTCTGACAGGTGGTTTTCAAAGTCTCTAATTATGATAGTGGATTCACTTGTTTTCTTTACAAATCTTTTTTTTTTTTTTTTGCCTCACATAATTTGCCTCACAGTTAGGAGAATACACAGTAAGGATTGTTATATCTTATTGGAGAATTGACACATTTATATTATGGAATACCCTTCTTTATCCCTGATAGCTTTCCTTGATTTGAAGTCTGCTTTGTCTGAAATTAATCTAACTACTCCTGCTTTCTTTTGATTAGTGTTAGTATAATATATTTCCCTTCATTCATTTTTCATTTATATTTTATTTATATATGAAGTGTTTTTAAGCAACATATACAGACATAATTTGTTTTATTGTGCTTTTCTTTATTATACTTCACAGATATTGTGTTTTTAACAAATTGAGGGTAAGACCTTCTACCAGCAAAAAGATTATGACTTGCTGGAGAGTCAGATCATGGTTAGTATTTTTTAGCAATAAAGTATTTTTTAATTAAGATATGTACATTTTTTAGCATACTGCCAATGAACACTTAATGGACTACAGTATAGTGTAAATATAAGTTTTACATGCACTGGGAAATCAAAAACTTTGTGTGACTTACTTTATTGTTATATTCACTTTATTGTGGTGGTCTGCAACTGAACCCATGATATCTATGAGATATGCTTGTAGATGGGTGTATTTTACTCCACTCTGACAATCTCTCTCTTTTAATTGGTCCATTTAGACCTTTGACTTTCAAAGTGATTATTGATAGAGTTGGAGTATCCTCCTTTCTCTCCCTTGTATCATTGCTTTCATTCATTTTTTACCAATATGTAAATGATATATACATAAGTACACATAATTAAACACAGTGTTACTATTACTATTTTGAACAAACTGTTAGAAAATTACAAATAAGAAAATGTTTTTATTTTACCTTTATTCCTTCTTTGAAGCTCTTTCTTTATTTATATAGATCCAGTTTCTGATGTGTATTATTTTCTGTCTCTAAAAAACTTCTTTTAACATTTTCCAAGGAAGGTATACTGGCAATTGGCTCAAAAATTTTTTTTTTCTGAGTAAGTATTTTTCCTTTATTTTTGAATGTTAAATTTATAGAATACATAATTCCAAATTGGTGGGATTATCTCTGTGAAACCTTAAAATTTTCATTCCATTCTCTTCTAGCATGCATGGTTTCTGAGAAGTTTGATGGAATTCTTATCTTTGTTCCTTGCTTTGTAAGGTGTTTTATTCACCCCTTTGGCTTCTTTAAGGAGTTTTTTCTTTATTTTTGATTTTATGTAGCTTGAAAATGATATGCTGAGGGTAGTTTTTGACTGTTATACTGCTAGATGTTCTCTCAGCTTCCTGGATCTGTGTTTTGGTGTCTGATATTAACTTGAAGAAATTCTCAGTCATTGTTTCAAATATTTCCTTTGTTCCTTTCCTTTTTGCTTCTTCTGGAATTCCTATTATGCATATATTAAACCTTTTGTAGTTGTCTCTCAGTCCTGGTATGTTCTGTTCTGTTTTATCATCTTTGTTCTCTTTGCTTTTTTGTTTTTGAGAATTATATTGATATATCCTATAGCTTAGGTATTTTTTTCTCAGCCATGTTCAGTCTACTAAAGGCCCATCAAAGGCATTTTTTATTTCTGTTACAATTTTTCGTTTTTAATCTCTAGCATTTCTTTTTTTTTCCCTTAGGAGTACCATCTCTCTGCTTGCATTGTCCATTTATTCTTGTATACCTTCTTCTTTATCCATTAGAACCTTAGCATATTAATCATAGTTGTTTTACATTCCTAATCTGATAATTCCAATATCCCTGCCATGTCTGGTTCTGATACTTGCTCTGTCCTTTAAATTATATTATTTTTGAATTTTAGTATGCCTTGTAAATTTTTAGTGATAACCAGACAAGACATTTTGGGTAAAAGAAACTGCTGTATATAGATCTTTAGTAGTATGATGTGAGGTGTGGAGGCAGGGGATACATTCTATAACCCCAAGATTAAGTCTAGTCTTTTAATGAGCCTATGTTTTTAGACTATAAACTTCACAGTTGTTTCTCTCTATATATATACTTTTTCCCACTTAGGTGGAACAGGATAGCTAGAATGGGCTAGGGTTGGGTATTTTCCTTCCTCCAGGTCAGTTTGTCTCTGATAATACCCCAGCAGGCTAGGCTCTGGATAACTATTAGGTTGGTGCAAAAGTAATTGCGATTTTTGCAATTACATATTTGTAACCTTTTAAACCACAATTACCTTTGCATCAACCTAATAGTGTTCCCTTAGTGCAGGTCTTCTTAAGAAGAACATAATGCTATGGTGTATGTGAAAAAAAAAATTTTTGCCTCCCCTTGCTGGAAGCCCAAGAGGATTTTCTCCAATATTTATTGTGGAAGCTTAGTAGAACTTCTGGATACAAATCATATCTATATGGTGAAAGCCTCCTTATGACTAGGTTCCCCTGGAGTTTTTAACTTTCAGAGTTTTCCACACTTTGCCTTCAGCAATTTATCAATTACAATTCAGGTTTCTCTGGCTATGGTTCCCTTGGTGGTTTTCCCTACTGAGTCTCTGCTCTGGCAAACTGTGACTTCCTGTATTTGCTGCTTTGTCTCTCCAATTTTCGGGGTAGTGATTTATCCTGTATCTTCCCTTCTCTGTAGTGTCCTAGGAGAGTTGGTTTTTCAGTGTGTTCAGCTTTTCATTTGTTTTAGGATGAAGTGGTGGTTTCCAAATTTCTTACATGTGGAAATGGCTAATTCTTTTTATATATTGTAAATTCAGTGAATTTCAAATTTAGAGTACTAATATATTGTCAAGGACTTGCAACTAATTTCATGGGATATGATGGTCTCTAGTTATCTAGTTGTCTAGTACTCTCTTTTTTGGATTCTGGTATCAGTAATAATGGATTCATAAAATGAATCGAAAAATATTCTCTTTTTCTGGAAGACTGTATAAAATTGGTGTTGATATTCTTTACATGTTTGGTGGAATTCTTTAATGAAATAATCTGGGCTTGGAGATTTCTTTTTCAGAAGCTCTTTAGTTACTAATTCAATTTCTCTAATTGTTATCTGTCTATTTAGATTATCATTTCATTTTGGTTTAGTTTTGGTAGTTTACAGTTTTTAAGGAATTGGTCCATTTATTCTAAGTAGTCCCAGTTTTGAGTGTCAAGTTGTTTATAATATTTTCTTATTATCTTTTTAATGGCTGCAGGGTCTTAAATGATGTTGCCTATTACATTCCCAATATTGATGATTTGTGTCTTCTTTTTTATTGTTTGTCTTACTAGAATTTTTTTTCTTTAAAATTTATTGGCGTGACAATTGTTAGTAAGGTTACATAGATTTCAGGTGTACAATTTTGCAATACATTATCTATATCTCACATTGTGTGTTCACCACCCAGAATCAGTTCTCTTTCCATCACCATATATTAGACCCCGTTTACCCTATTTTAGAGTCCCACTCTCCCCTTACCCTCTGGTAACCCCTAAACTATTGTCTATGTCTATGAGTTTTTGTTCTTTCAGGTGTTTGTCTTGTTCTTTTGTTGTTTTCGGTTTATATACCACATATTTCATATAGAGAAACATATGAAATCATATGGTTCTCTACTTTTTCTCTCTGACTTATTTTGCTCAGCATTATAATCTCAAGATCCATCCATGTTGAAACAAAAGGTCCTATTTCATCTTTTCTCATCTCTGAATAGTATTCCACTGTATATATATATACCACAACTTCTTTATCCTTTCATCCATTGAAGGACATTTTGGTTGTTTCCATGGTATGGCCACTGTAAATAAAGCTGCAATGAACATAGGAACACATTTGTCTTTATGGATAAATATTTTCAGAGTTTTTTGGGTAGATACCCAGGAGAGGGATTGCTGGGTCATATGGTAATTCTATTTGCAATTTTTTGAGGAACCTCCACACTGCTTCCCATAGCAGCTGCACAAATCTGCATTCCCACCAACAGTGTATGAGGGTTCCTTTTTCTCCACAGCCTCTCCAACACGTGTTACTATTTGTCTTGTTGATGATAGCCATTCTGACTGGGGTGAGGTGATATCTCATTGTGGTTTTTATTTGCATTTCTCTGATGATTAGTGATGTTGACCATTTCATCGCCAGAGCAATCAGGCAAGACAAAGAAATAAAGGACATGCAAATTGGGAATGAAGAAGTTAAATTGTCACTCTTTGCTGATGACATGATGCTATATATAGAAAACCCTAAAGACTCCACCAAAAAGCTATTAGAAACAATCAATAAATACAGTAAAGGTGCCAGCTACAAAATCGACGTACAAAAGTCCATTGCATTCCTATATACTAACAATGAAATCTCAGAAAAAGAAAAAAAAAATCATTTTGCAATTGCAACAAAAGGAATAAAATACCTAGGAATAAACTTAAGCAAGGATTTGAAAGACCTATATGCTGAAAACTATACGACATTTTTAAAATTAAATTGAAGAAGACACAAAGAAATGGAAAGACATTCTGTGCTCATGGATTGGAAGAATCAACATAGTTAAAATGGCCGTATTGCCCAAAGCAATATACAGATTTAATGCAATCCCCATCAAAATCCCAATGGCATTTTTTTTAAAGAAATAGAACAAAAAATCATCAGATTTGTATGGCACCATTAAAGACCCCAAATAGCCAAAGCAATCCTAAGTAAAAAGAACAATGCTGAAAGTATCACACTCCCTGACTTTAGCTTGTACTACAGGGCAACAATAATCAAAACAGCATGGTACTGGCAGAAAAACAGACACATAGACCAATGAAATAGAATTGAGAACCCAGAAATCAAACCACATAAATATGGACAGATAGTTTTTGACAAAGAAGCAAAAAACATACAATGGAGAAAAGATAGCCTCTTCAATAAATGGTGCTGGCAGAATTGGAAAGCCACGTGCAAAAGAATGAAACTGGACTGCTATCTGTCACCATGTACCAAAATTAATTCAAAATGGATCAAAGACTTAAGCATAAGACCTGACACAATAAACTGCATAGAAGAAAACATAGGTACTAAACTTATGGACCTTGGGTTCAAAGAGCATTTTATGAATTTGACTCCAAAGGCAAGGGAAGTAAAAGCTAAAATAAATGAATGGGACTATATCAAACTTAAAAGCTTCTGCTCAGCAAAAGAAACCATCGACAAAATAAAGAAGCAACCAACTGAATGGGAGAAGATTTTTGCAAACAGTGCGTCCGATAAGGGGCTAATATCCAAAATATACAAGGAACTCATACAACTCAACAACAAAAAAACCAAACAACCCAATTGAAAAATGGGCAGAGGACCTGAAGAGACATTTCTCCAAAGAAGACATACAAATGGCAAACAGACATATGAAAAAATGCTCTTACTAGAATTTTATTGATTTTTTCAAAGTACCAGCTTTTTGTCTATTGTTTGTTTTGAAATTTATTAATTTCTGCCCTTGTTCTTATTATTTCCTTTCTTCTGATTACTCTAGCTTTTTTGCTGTTATTTTCTTAGTGGCTTTTTTTCTTTTTGAGATATATACTTAGATTATTGATCTAAAACCTCACTTCTTTTCCCATATAAGCATTTAGTGCTATAAATTTCCTTAGCACTGCTTTGGCTGTATCTCACATGTATTGATATGTTGCATTTTCATTTTCATTTAGTTCTATATATGTTTTTATTTCCTTTGAGCCTTTTTCTTTGATCCATGGATTATTTAAAATTTCCAGATGTTTTGAAATTGTCCTGTTATCTCTCAGTTATTAATTTCTAATTTGATTTCATTATGGCTAGAGAACACACTCTTTATAGTTTCAATTATTTTAAAAGTGATTCATTTTATGTCCCTGGACAAAGTCTATTTGATGACTACTTCGGCCTCCATGGTTTTAGGGGAGAAATCCACTGTCATTCAAATTGGTATTCTTCTCTGGGTGATATTTTACTGTTCTTAAGATGTTTTCTTTGTCTTTAGTGTCAAAAATTTAATTATAATGTGTCTTGGCATAATTTCTTTGGGTTTATCCATTTTGAGGGTTCCTTCACATTACTGGATCTGTAGGCTTGTACCTTTCATCCTTTAATATGTGACAAACTTTTGAATCTTTCCTGTCTTATATATACTTTGTTAATTGCTAATATGGCATTAGAAATTGGGTATTTGTACTGTTGTTAAGATTAAAGATATTCTTAATCTAAATATGTATATCTTAGAAAAAAGTGGTAGAAAGATTATAATTGCCATTTAATTGACCATGTTTTCTATTACCCATTTTTAATCAAATAATGCATCACCCCAGAAGGGGTCCTAAGAGAATAAAACAAAGAAAGCATCACTAAAAAGATCTCAGTCAAGAACTGTTTTAATTTAATTGGCAAAAAACTCATAGGACGGTTTTGTTATCTATCTATCTATCTATCTATCTATCTATCTATCTATCTATCAATCAACTATAATCTATCTCAATATCTGCTTTAGAATTTAATTCAAAATATAGATGGTAGCTGCAATGATGCATATTTAGATAATTATTTGAAATAAAAACAAAATTAGACTTTCTAATGGAACATAAATCTCATTGGATAAACTGTATGATAAGAATTGGTTTTGCTCATCAATTTGTATCCCAGAGATTGAGTTAAACATATAGTTTGAGGGTTTTTTTTTGAGTTAATATAATTAATGACAACTAGGATTTAAAAATATTTTGATAAGCTAAGATAGTATGACTGAGAGAATAACAGAATGTGTGATCAACCATTAGGCTAAAAAACAAACAAACGAAACCAACAAAGAGCTTCAAAAGTACAGGAGATGCAGTCAATAATAACAACTCAAGCAAGAACTGGTGAGGGAGTTGAGTTGACTGCTTCTCATAAGCCCACAGTGTAAAGTGGCTGCCAGCATCGGTATTGGAAGAACAGTGCCCTATACTTCAAGTATTTGAGGCAAATATATTTAAGGCACATGGTAAGATATATGCAGTTTGTTTAATCACTGCATTGGCAAAAGTATACTAGAATTTGTAATATTTTAATTTTTCAACCATTTCTGATAATATTGGGTTAAATAAGATGCCTCCAACTTAAAAAGTATCAAACATCATCAATAATCATTGTTGAATCTTTTGAAAAGATTTTAGATACACTTTTCAGAAGCTGAGAAATAAATGACCCCAATAACTAACAAATAATTTTACCATTCAGACAGCATTTAATTCTTTGCTTTCAGTAAACCTGAAGAATATTAGATCAATAAAAATATTTTTTAATGATAGACCCCCGTATGATTTTAGGTATATAACTTAGAGAAAGTAAACACTTATGTTACTAAATAAACTCTTCCATTCCTATCTACATCTTATAAGAAAAACTATTTATAAAGCTCACATCCATAAAAATTAATGAGACAGAACTCATGCTGAAAACTGCTCTTCATTCTAACAATAAATATTCATCTGTGTATAAATAAAACAATTTTTAAAAGTCCAATTTATTACATTGAGATACATTTCCAAAATTGGTCATATATTTTTGATCAATTGTTTAATAAAATAACCATAATGATTTTAATCCTATAGACATTTTCAAAATTCAGAGACTTACAAACACACAGACATACATACAAACTGCAGATATGTGATCTATGATTAGTAAGTCTTTCAAACTTAAAAATATATTATGTTAGGATAAGATTATATGGAAAAAGTTGTATAGAAATACACAAATATGAAACATAAATTTTGACTACAATATAATCTTTTACTGTAATGTAATTTTAATGGACTGAGGTGTATATCAAATGCTATGGTCTTTATACTCAGTTGTATAGTTTAAAAAGTAGTATAACTGTGAATTGTGAATTTAAAATGTCAATATTTATAAAACACTTAAAGTATATGCTACAATTTAATTATAAAATCTTTTAGATATCAACTTTAAAACTTTTAAGGGTTATATAGTTCTTAGAAATACTTTAAGGCTTAGAAATACTTTAAGGCTATCAGAGTAAAATATATGAATGATACTACTAAATAACCCAAATCCAAATTAAGCAAGTAGATTAAATAAAGTTCCTCAGTGTTGCCAAATTATAAGAGATATTCAGTTAAGTTCATTAAAGAAGGCCCCATAAGAACATCTCTCTGTCATTTAATTCCTATCCCTCCTCAGTGGCCTTTTCTTGCAGTATAGCCTTGTTCCATTTGTGACTAGTGATTTCCTGCCACTTCAGGAAAACTTTTACCATGTTCACAAACGTTCCCAAGCAAGAGAGATTTCCCAACTTTCTCCCTCTGCATATCTCAGTTAGGTTTCAGGTGATGGTCGTAATTAGGCTTGCTCTTACTTTACTCACTTGAGGATATAAAATCTAATTCAAGTGATGATTTCTCTGTTTTCTTTCTAGTTTCCTGAATTTCTTTGGTCCCAGTCTAATAATTGGAATTTGAATTCCCAAGGTCATGGTTACCCCAATCACCTAAAAATCCAGATTACTAAGCAATAATAGTTATTGTGGCCAAGGCAAGGCCTAGGGAATTGGTACTTAGGGCAAGAAAAATATTTTTTTCCTTTGAAAAATTTCATCTTACATGAATCCACCAGTTTCCTCATCAAATTGTACTCCTCCCACCTTTATTGCATTATCTTCAATGTATTCAAAATACATTCCCAAGCAATACCTATGTTTTATTATTCAACAAAAGACAGTCTAATCAGAGTCAGATCAGAGATGATTTATGGTAGAGTGGAAAGCAAATAAAAGTTTTCTAACAGAAGGATCTGAAAAGTTGCTGGCAGTGCAGCCAGGCAGTGTGTGAGCAAAATGTTCAAGAAAATATTTTATTTTTATTTATGTTGGCTATGAGATAAATATTGCATAGTTGAATCAGTGGATTTTATGTGTCAGGCACTGTTTCCTGCTGCACCCAATCACTGCAGAGCTGTCAAAAGCAAATTGTGCATTTGAAGAGGCTACTCTCTCTGAATGGAAGGAAACAAAAACCAGGAGGGTTGAAAAAACGCATCCGTGATGAGCCTCTCTCCCTTTCTTTTTAAACCTTTTTGAGTTTATTCCAATTTTAGCAAAAGTGAACTCTGAAAAGCAGTTGAAGGCAATCATTTCCAAATGACGTAGAAAAGCAAGAAAGAAAGTGCATTTTCCGAGTAGATGACATTACACAGGTTTGATGCATATCCAAAGCAAAGAATGGTTTCTTTGCAGATTGGACACACCACCCGCTACTCACTAGCAAAATACAGAGAACATGATGAGATGAGCATTTTGTGTTGTGGGTGCCTGGTCACTGACCTGTGTTGCAGCCACTTCAGTGTTGATGAGCATCAGGACGAGGGAAATGAAAATGCCCGGCAAACAGCAAATGTCAGGAGAGCACAGGTAGAAAGCAACAATAATTCATCACGTGCCCCTGCATGGAATTTGACTGGCAGAAGGACTTATAGGAAGGCTGGGGAGGGCCCAGCACACACACCTCAGATTTAGGAGAGGCTTTTAAAGCTGCTTTCCTGGCAGGCCTCTCAGTTCCCTCTGCTTCATTCTGGAGAGTCAGAGCTCCAGAGACTGAAGTATTGGCTTTTGGCTGTTTATTAATTATTGTGTATGTGTGCTGCTGTTATGTAACTGAAAAGCCTTAAGCTATGAATAATTAAAACCTTGCCTCTCTGTGGTCGTAAGCTATGATACACAGATAACAGTCCCTTTAGAGTACCCCTTAAACTGTATGGACACTGAAATTACTCCCACCTGTCACACATACACAGAAATGTTCTCACTAGTGTATTTGACTCAATCATTTTTTAATAACCTCCATTGAACTGTATATGTTTTTAAATTATTACTCATTTCTGCAGTCTAAAAAATCCCTTTTTACACTGTAATGAAACAGGTTGAAATAATACTAAGTGATTAAACTTCTATCACGTTGGCATCTTTGATAAGGTCATGATGGATATTGTTTGACCTATCAGATAAATGCTTTACCCTAAATTGATTCACTGAAAAACTGAGAGTGGGAACTCTTCATAATGTGGAAATTATGTTTTCCTTTGTCCTGCATGCACGCACATCAGAGTTTCCCAGGTCTGAGCATGCGTCCATATATTTGTCTCTTCTCTGCCTCTGCTCACTCACAGCCTCAGCCGGCTGAATGGAGTGAATTTCTAATGGTAAAATTATGGGCATTTTGACAGGCCAATGGAGAGATAGTCTGAGAGTGAGGAGCTTCCCACCATCCTTCAAATTTAAATGACAACAAACAGTAGGGTTTAATTTCTTCAGTCCAGGTTTTAGCAGGATTCTTGTCAGTCAAAGACATTCACAGAACACCTGCCCTACATAAAATATTTCTCTTCACATACTAATTCCCTGCCTGACACTTGACAGTTTTAATAAAGAAAGATGGGAAGCTGAGTATTTGCTCTGTAAGATAGAAATTTGATTCATGGCAATTTACTTACTTAGAATGAAATTCCACTATGACAGAGTTGTTTATTCCTATGGTTTTCATTGTAAAGAAATCTTGCTTGCACCTTAATTGTGCTGGTTTCTTAATTTTCATAAAGGAAGATATTGGTTGTTCTGTCTTTTAAGTGTACTTGGATAGGCTTTTAACAGAAATCCAAGCGTATAGAACATTGTCAAAAACAGCTGTAACTGATTCTTACCTTTGTATAGAAAAATGGTGCAGACAAGAAGCTAAAAAAACTGTGATCACACCATTTACATTATTTACAGCTTGTTTTCTAGCAAAATGTAAAGGCCACGTGTCCCTTTTTTTTCTCTTGAGTGCACTTTGAGATGGGAATTTTTTTCCCAACTAACTTCAGGTATTGTTTTCTTTTATAAAATAGTTCTCCATACTGAGGAATCTGTAAGTTGGCTATATTATCCCCAAATAAGTTCCTTACTACATTTTATATGGATCAAGTTGCCAAGTTAGATGTGGTCCAATAAAGAAACTGGAGTAAGAACCCTGAAGATCATGTAACACTTTCATTTATGTGTTGAGTCAGTATCTTATTATAAAAAATAAGGAAAGTAATTCTGACCTTCTTTAGATACTATAAAGATAATAAAAGTGAAATAATACTTTTAATTCTTGGATAAAAGATCTGAGATAATCCGGTAAACATAATTTTCCTAATTGCGCTGCTATACTTCAATTTTTGTCGCTTGTGATGATAGGGACTCAAAAATACTCATTTGAGAGAGAAGACTAGATTTTGTGCAGCATAACCTTTTAAAAGAAAAGTAGCATTATTAATATATAATTAACATACAATAAACTGTACATATTTAAAATGTACAATTTGATAAGTTGTATATATACCTGTGAAACCATCATCACAATCAAGATGGTGAACATACCCATTACCTCCAAAATTTGTCTGATATGCCCACTCTCTATCCACAACCCCATCCCCTAGATAACAACTGATTAGCTTTTTGTCACTGTATTTTACATACATTTTCAAGATTCCACAGTAAATGGAATGAGTCAGTATGCACTTTCTTTTTGAGGAACGTTGTCTTGCTATTTCACCCAGCATACTTATTTCAATGATCTACTCATGCTGTTGTATCAATAGTCCATTTCTCTCTGTTGCTGAGGGTATTCCGTTGTATACATATGCCTTGATTTGTTTATCCATTTAGCAGTGGATGGACTTTGGTGCTGTTTCCAATTTGAGGCTGCCACAAATAGAGAGGCTATGAGCATTTGTGTACAAGTTTTTTGGTGGACATTTGTTTTCCTTTTTCTTAGGTAAGTGAAATAGGGGTCTCCTTAATTTTTTTTCTTTTCTTTTTTTAAACAAACACACTGTTTTCTGTAGTGGTTGTACTATTTTACATTCCCATAAAATTAAAGTAATTCTAGTGGCTCAACATCCTCACCAAAACTTAGTATGTCTTTTTTAATTTTAGCCATTCTAATAGCTATGTAGTGGCATCTCATTGTGGTTTTTGCCTGTTGTTTGAATTCTTCTATGCTAATTTGTCAGGGAAACAGATCTTTAGGTAATGAGTGACAAGAAGTAAACTGTTTAGTTTCCTAGGCCTTGTCGTCTCCATAGGGAACTCATAGAAACTGTAAGAATTATTTATGTTCTCCCTATTCTCTCTACAATTTAATAATATTTATTTATTTGTTATTCACTATTATAATTACTTTATATAATATTGGAAAAGTTACATGAAAAGAATAAATATTCATGATATTTCACCTTGTCATCTTTACAATGTAGTCTATTTCATTCATTTTCTCAATCATAACAACATTACCAACATTTATTAAAAACTCACAGTGGCTCAGGATTAAGGTATATAATCTCAGATTTTATGCAGATTTTTCAACAATTCTATAAGTAGATATTATTTTTCCCAATATATAAATGTAAAAAAAACCCAAATAAACAGAGACTTAGGCAAAGCTCATATTATGGAGCTAATAACTAGCAGAGTCCAGACTTTGTCCAATGTAGTTATGACTCCAAAGACTATGTTTTTAACTACTTCAATATAGTCTCTTGAATTGTCAGATTTCTAAAAAAAAAAAAGTCCGACTACAAAGAAAATAGGACAACTGAGTTTTAATGGTCTTGAAAGAAATGATTTGTTAGAGGTTAAGAAACTTAGTAAATGCAATTAGAAAGCTGGAATAAACAGACTTGGAATAACCAGCATGGCACACTGAACCAAGATTCTGAAGCCATGGCTGTTGTACCGACCCTGCTATAGAACAGTTGTGACAACTTGGTCAAATTATTTCATTTCTCTAATTTATTTAACATCTCTCAGATGAGGCTATGTTAGAAGAACTTTAAGACAAACTACATCTCTGAAATATCTTACTCTGTTTTGGATGGAGAAGCAGTAAAATGGATAGCATTACCTCCATTTTCAGCTCCCAGGTGATGGAGTTAAATAAATGACAGCAAGATATAAGAAGATTGTTGATTGGTCAAAATATGGAAGGGGCTCATTGGATCTGCAAGTATCAAGTAACATATTTAAAGAAAAGAAACAATTTTATTGAAGTGATTCACTAAGTGTCACTCCTTATTCAGAAAAAGGGATTTGGTTCATTGCAACCCGGTTCTAAAACATATTAGTTCAAAAGCACAACAAATGCCATAGCATTAACAGCAGCAAAAACATATGTATTATCCATAAATTAAACCTAAATTTACTACATCTACAAACTTTTTTCTTTGTTTATTGTAGTAGTAGACATTAAAATTCAGCTATAGGTGTTCTAGAAAACGTTAACCAAGATGTTAGAAATTCTCTGTGAATATCTATGAATGAAAAGATTAAAACTATTATTCAATGTCAAAACATAAAAGCTAAGAGTTTCTATATTTGAAATGTAAAATTAACTATAGGTAAAGGTGAGGGAAAAAAATACTTGTTCACTAAATCCA
Source organism: Rhinolophus ferrumequinum (assembly GCF_004115265.2). Classification (NCBI taxonomy): domain Eukaryota; kingdom Metazoa; phylum Chordata; class Mammalia; order Chiroptera; family Rhinolophidae; genus Rhinolophus; species Rhinolophus ferrumequinum. Next base: position 54,482,802 of record NC_046288.1, read on the forward strand.
TGGATTCTAGAACAAAATGTTGATTTTAGGACAAATAAAAATAAGCTTTTCACTCCTGTAGATTATAATGTATGAGGATCATTATCACCTTATGTTGTAAAGAGTAGATGGAACATATTAAATACGATCAAGATGGAGAAACAATTGGATATTCGAGCCATAATTGCATATTGAATGAATATAAGGATTACTTAGAAAACATTTCCTTTATGTTACAGTTGCCATTAGACAATATCCTGGGTTTTCTTCAGAATCATTGATATCAGGAGGAAAAAGAACTTTGCAACACTTTTTGTTCAATTTTCTGGTTTTATACTTGAAGAAATTGAGCCTCAGAAATGTATAGAAAGTTGATCACATTATGAAAGACAGCCAACATTTCAACAAAAGTGCCCTTAGGGCTACTCCCAGGCACAGCATGATTTGTATAACCTTTACCATAGCACTAAGACTTTTATGACTCAATATTTTCAAATGTAAACTGAAAATATTAATATGCATAACTATAATTTTGAGGAATAATTTGAATAAGTATGTTTTACCAACTATAATTCATCATTTATTCTGGTCATCACCTTTATTTATCATTAAGAAAAAAAATATAATTCTTTCTTTTACTTAGAGTATCTTATTTTATACACATGTAAAGGAATTTTTAAAGTTTATTTAAATATTAAAATTAAAATATAAGAAAAATACATTTGTTTAGGCATGCCTAAAACTTCCAATTTTCAGAGCCTGACTATTTTAAGTCACTTTGAAACTCAAATTGGTTGATGTCCATATTGTTGCTCTTTTTTTTTTTTTAAATCATAGAATTATTCTCTGTGCAGCAAACACATTGGTGTTGAAGCATTCCTTAAGAGAATTACACACTATGATCTCTGAAATTTTCTCCCACATTATTAACTCATTCTGGAACTGTTGATTCTGGCAATTTATTATTTATGTAAACATACAATTTTATTTTTTTCTTCTCATTTCAATCACAGATAGCTGGAAAGGTGAACAACATTTTTTTTTTGATCAAAGTCAATAGAAAGTTTTCGACAAATTGATGCTAAATATCTTAATTATAGCCTTGTTCCATGGAAACACCAAGCATATCTGCCATTGGTTCCTTTGAAGTTTCCCTCATCTATTTTAAGGAATCCAGCACTATTCCTACTGTTTAGTTGTAGGGCTTTGTTTATGATAAGCAATAGTTTCTTATGTAGTTCAGAAATAATACATAACAGGAATTACTGCACTTATGGTAAGAACTTGGTTGTGACTTTTCAAGAAAATATGGAATTGCGCTCATTCCTCTGATGATTTTTTCATTCATGAATGTCAAATTTAGAGTTCATTTCCATGTTCATTTACATATATTGTTTTGTATCTCTGCCTTTTTGCATACATATTAATCCCTTTCAATAATTCCTTGACCCAGTGTAACAGTTGTAAACTCATTTTAAAATGGCACAAAGCTTAACATGTGTGGTAGTACCAAGTGGTAAATGAGAAAAATTTTGCATGTGTGCTGGCAATATCAAGTAGACAATTGTCTTGCATATGAAGACCATAAGAGGTCATCTATTTTAAGAAAACTCTATTTCAACAGGTATTAATATATGAAAAATGCCTATCACAAAATTAATGAAATATGGTATATTAAATATTTAACAATGTTTGGCTTATCCAAGTTCAATGCATGGTAACCATTGTCATTATTATAGTATTGTTATAACATTGTTTAATGAGACATTTTGACATTTTTTTGTATGTTTTCTGACAGTGTAACAGCTTATGCCTAGGACAATAATATCACACACTAAATGGATCTGGCTTCCTTGGGAAGTTTACATACCCTGCATTTTCCTGCCTTTATAAATCATACTTTGATTATTCTCAGAATTGAACTTTTGTCATAGTTCTTATTACACAAAAAATAATTCACTGTTCCCTTAAGATATTTATAGAATCCAGAGTTTATATTATCTGATCACAGAATCATTTATGAACACATTTTTAAATGAAGAATATATTCATTTTGACCTGGTGATTAAATAATTTTTTATCCATGTGTAAGTTTTGAAATATTAATAAGGGTAAAGCTTCTTATTGCTTAATCAATTTTAGATCCTTTGACTTTAATGGTCTTGCTTGTTTTCAAGTACATGAACAGTCAAGTACAGTTTCAACACCCATATCTGATGTAGTTACTTAACATGAAGCCATTTCCCTTTCATATTTCTTCTCTGCTAATTTTCATTTATTTTAGCAGGCTAAATGTTAACGTGGGGTACTATATATCAGAGAGTTAAAGCACATAAACAAATGTGAAATAGTTATTTATATTACTGTTTATATAAGCCAGAAAAGACAAATTATTAAAATACACAGGCATTAAAACTCTTTAATAATAAACTTACAAAGCAATAAGTCTCTAAAAAGTCTCAAGGAAAAGCCTACCTATTTTGGAAACAGTGGTCACATAGGTAGTACATACTCTGTGAATCGGGGGATTTATCTTCAAAGATGTGACCTTGTAAATGAAAGTGGTGACTTAGTGACTCATGAATTTATGAGTGACTTTAGCTGCATAGACCAAGGAGTGGCATTTCTATAAAAATAAAATAAATAAATAACAAATAAATATTTTTTTGAAATATTTACATCTTTAATGTACTAAATCTACAGAGGAAGGATTTTCAGTTTCTCCTTTTGACATAAATACTCTCACTATAATTATACCTATTTTGCGCACTGGGAAAGCTGTTCTCCACTAACAAGCCATGAGACTTTTTATCCCATTATTCTTTAATATTTTGTTAGAAATTTCTTTTCCCTAAATGAACTACACATATCTTTGTTTATTTCCAAAGTAGAGCTGTAAGAAGAAAAAGCATGGACTCTGGACTCAGATATTTAAAAGGACTACTTTTCCTTGTAAAAGTTATTTAACCTTGAGCAAGTCATTATATCTCCGATAGCCTCTGTTTATTTACTTAAAATTATATCTTCATTAAGGCATTGGAATGATTAAATAAAGAATGGACAGGAAGCATCTGGCCCACCATAAGCATTCAATTTTTTCTTTTTTCAATTTTATTATGTTTTAATTCTTTAAATATTTGTATTGTCTTACATAAATCCCATTTTTGTTCAATATGCTATGTCGTTGATTGTATTATTGGTCCCTAACCTTCACTCTTTCTGAACGCAGGCCTTTAACCATTGACTTTTCGGTCTCTATTAAAGCAATTTTATACACACACACACACACACACACACACACACACACACACGCGGAGGGTGCCAAAAAATGTATACACATTTTTAGAAAGGAAAAAACTGTATTAAAATTGTAATACTCAAATATATATCAATAACAAAAGATGAATACAACTCACTTTTAACTTCTGCTCAAAGTGGTTACCATCAGTGTAATTTCAATACAGTTTTTTCCTTTCTTAAAATGTGTATACATTTTTTGACACTATGTGTATATATAAATATATATTCATATTCCTGCTCCTAAGCATGGGTTTAACCATGTGACTTTCTTTGGCCAATAGAAATGAGATAAAAGTGAACGTATGCTGTAAGTGGTCTTGAATATTTGCATTTTTTTCTATTATTAGAATTGTCAAATTTATTTTAAAAATGTATAGGGACATATTCATATTAATTATGGTACACACTTATGCTACTTTAGTTATTGTTTATCTGAAATAATCCTTAGGTCAGGTAAGAAAACTTAACTAGCTTTACTTAAATTTCTTCCTGAGGTCTAACAGCCAAATAGACATGAACTTTCTTTCAAAATATGGTAGTTTATTGGATTGAAGGTTTTGCAGACAGAACTTCTGGTGTACACGTCCTGCCTTGGATTTTGTTCATTTCTTAGACATACATACTTATATGAGGTATTGTGCTCAGTAGTGCCTTTCAAGAGTATTGAAATGGATAATGTAGACTTACAATCACAGAGATCAGATTCTAGTAGGAGACATATGACAAAACTTGTACACAAATTCGTACAACATAAAAATTGTGATAAGCGCATGTGACTAACAAAAAGAGCCCTGTGGAAGTTGGAACAATCAATGTCATGTTCAAGGAAAAGCCAGCATTTGAGCTGGATGCCAAGAACTGAGTTGAACTTCACTAGATGACAATGATGATGATGATGACGATATGATGGTGATGATTAAAGTTGTATTGTTTTATTATGTGCCATGCACTATTCTATGTCCTTTACATGTGTTAAATCATTTCATTTTCACTTAAGTTTATTTAATATGATAGATGCTATTATTATACTCAATTTATAGATGAGAAAATATGGCTCATAATAGTTCTTTTCCCATTTCAGAGAAGAAATAGATGTGAGATTATGCAATAAGGAAGAAAATTATGATGAGGAGATTGAGGTATATACCTATATTTAGTCAAATGAATTGTGATGTATTCATTTAAATGTATTAAATTATATGTTAACCAAAAATGCAAAAATTTTTCCAAGATATATTCTACTTTTTGAAAGTTTCATAAAATTTATTTTCTTTTTGGTAATATTAAATATTAATTAAATAGTCTTAATAAATTATTCATCTTTTGCATTTAAGTATTACTTTCTAATTAATGATGTGGAAATGAATCGATCAATCGATGGGGCTAAGAAAAAAATGGGGATTCTTTAAAAATGGAAGAAGACGGTGATTAACTACATTTTAGAGTACATCCCTTTTATGGCTAAGACTTAAGAAATTAAGAAAATTCCTTATATTTAATCTAATAATTTGCATCTATAGAGCTAGCAAAAGTAATCACTTGCTATGACATCAACAATATCCATTTCCCTATTTTTTCACAGAAAATAAAATTCCCTCATAGAAGGTTAAGCAGCTTGACCTATATCACATACCAGTATAGTTATTGCATTGAAATGAAAATGTAAGATAGATTATTTACTTCCTGAAGCCAAGATTTCTGTCTATTGCAAATCAGATGAGTATGAAATGCCCACTGATTTCAGAAACAGCTCCACAGCTGGAGCACCCTCATGGATATGAAATATGTTGAGAAACCTGGAAGCACGTCACCCACAGAGGTGATTATTACATTGGCATTTATAAAGCAATGGGTCATTTTCTCCTTTGTGTAATTGTCTCATTTTTACCTTTGATGTTGACACTTTGTTGTACAATACTCAACAGGAGAAAATAAGTGAATGGCAATTACATATTAAAGGCATATTTGTAAAACCATATTCTAGAAGATTCCCATTCAAGAGATGTAAACATAACTACCATGTTATGTGTCTATAGCATTTTTCATGTGTGTGAGTGTGTGGCCAGTAACAGTTACCATAGTTCCCCAAATATTAAAAATATGTAAGAAATCATTCATGTTGCACTGTTCTCTGAATTCAGGTAGTTAGATTTCTCAATACTCATCTCTTTATTCTGCCTGAAATGAAAGGAGCTCTGCTCACATAGAGGGAGATATACACTAGGCATTTTGAAGATGACATAAACTGTTCCTCAAAGAGAAGAGAAGAATCTTTGAGACACACTGGGCTGCAATGATGAAGGATCTTACAGTGAAAAGAAACTCACATAAATGGAGAAGAAACAATGAAAAGCCTAGTAAGCTGTATATGGGCCAAACACAATAGTTATAATTAACATTTTTCAAATGCCTAACATGTGGCAGGTGAATCACATCTATTATCTTTAAATTGTATGATCACCCTACACTGTACGTAATACTGTTTTCAATGCACAGATGTAGAAAATGAGCTTCGAAGAAGGTGACTATGCATAGGAACTCACAACTGCAATGGTGGTTTCAGAATTCTGCATGGGAAAGTATTAAAAGTGTCAAGATAGTTGGAAGACAGGGCTTGAAACTGCATTTTGTATTCTCTAGATAATATTAAAAACTGAAGGGAGGACAATTATCTGAGGGGTCAAGCTAAAACCACCCTGTGTCCCTTTGAGGCTGCCTGCACAGCTAGTGAGAGTAGCATTGGAACTCACACCCATTCCGTTTGACTCAGAATGTATATGTTGTACATCATATCACACTGCCTCCTAAACTGTCAAATTCAACATCGCATTAAAATTAAACTTTGGGTGGGTGGTTCTAAAGAGGAAAACTGAGTTATAAAAGCCTCTCTCCTAAAAAAGGAAGACGGATGTGAAATTGTTTCATTAGTCTGAAAACTCTCTTGTTTTCTCTAAAACTGAAGGTCTCCTAGACCTGCCTCGCGTGGTCTCCTAGAGCGGCTATGAGCTGGTGATCTCACTGAGCCCATAGCACTGCAGGAAGCATTCACTTAGTACAGCAGCTTCGTGGTCACTGTGGGTACACTCCTAAGCTTCCCATCAGTCTCATCTGGGGGAATTTGTATAACTGTAGGTCCAAGATCTCTTTCACTAGCAGAGTGACAAAAATGTTTGCATTGGCTTCAGGCTCCACTGCAGCAGATGTATGATGATCAGCCTGAATAAACCACACATACAAAAAAGTAACATTTTCATGTACCACCATACTTTTTGGGTCACTCTATATTTGGTTGCCAAATAAAATACAGGACACCCAGTTAAATCTGAATTTCAGATCAGCAATGAATAATTTTTAATATGAGTACAAATATGTAAGTATTAATAAAAATATTAGGTTTTAAGTACAAAAGTATGTCCATGCAATATTTGGTATATACTTATGATAAAAATTAGTATTTATCTGAACTTCAGCTCTTACTGGGCATCCAGTATTTGATTTGCTAAAATGGCAACCCTAACTACCTATGTGCCAGGCATAAGACCGGTCCCTGACCTCAAGGAATTCAGTCTGGGGGAATCGGATATACAAATCTCAAATTAAAAAGAAAAATAATAAATCATTCTTAAAGATATTATATTTGGGATCTCAGACAGAGAATGGGAGGAATGAAGATACAGGCTTAATATCACTGTCTTTGTTTTACAACTGAATTCAAGTCAGTAGGTAAATGGTTGTGTGAAAGGCATAAAGAGCTTGCTATAGAGTTGGAGAGATAGGGCATAAATACAGGCAAAATTTAGCAAACCATACAGAATACCATCAAGGAATTCACGATTAGTTGCCAAATAGTTTGCACACGAGTAATACCAAAGAGAACTTCATCTGTTGCTCCTTACACTGCCCACTGAGAATAGATCTGATTTATATGAGCAGAGGAGAGTTACTTCAAGAGCTGGGCAAAATCAAGTGTTCACCTGTGTCCCCTAAGGCACTTTATACATACTCTTATTACTGTAATCCTCAAATCTATCATTCATATTTCTGTGTCCTCTTATATTCTATGAATTCCTAGCAGGAAGGGTCTTTGTGGTTTATACACACACACACACACACACACACACACACACACACATATCATACTGGGGATGCCAAAAAAATGTATACAAGTGGACACTTTGGTCAACGTTGCTCAAGCAGTAGCTCGCCATAATCAGAAGTGTCTGGGCGCTGATGGAAACCACTTTAAGCACCTCTTGTAATTGCAGAAGTCAAACGTGACTTGTATATTTTGTTATCAGTATATATTGAGTGTTACAATTTTAATAGATTTTTTCCTTTCTTAAAATGTGTATACAATTTTTTTGCACCCTCTGTATACATATATATAATATAAATATATATTCTTCTTTATATCTGAAACACCTAATTAACAGGTGGTACAATGTAGGTGCTCAACAAATATTGAACTGACTTTGTTAGAATTCGTATGGAAGGAAATGTCCCTTCAGGGGCGACTAAACTTAAAGTGCTGAAAATTGAAGTGATAATTGTGCACATGCCTGGGTGTGTGTTTTTGTATTAACCTGCATCATTTTTACAGTGTGTGGTGACCAACAACATGCCACACAGGCCCGCAGGTATAGTCATTCTTTGGTTATAGCAATACTGATGATAATGAGAAAAAAAGGAAACATAGATAAAGGAAACAGAATTCACAAACCAAAAATACTATAGCAGAGAACAGTTTTCAGTACTGTTATACCATTTTGTCATAAGCTTTTATCATTTTAATCTCTCCTTTTATAATTTTTATCACTCCAGTCACTTCATTTCATCCATATTACCTAAACTACTGAATAAATGCTCAAGCATCAATTTTGTCATTTAAAATTTTGTTTTGTTCTTTCTAAAATACTTTACTTTTTTCCAACACAAAATGAAATATGTAAGTCTGAAATAAGAACCCCATAGGAGCTAGGGGAATTAATTAATATAAATTTATTATAGTTGTTTGGAAAGAAACAGCTTTCTTATGCTCCTTCATCTGTTCCCAATTTCATCTACTTTGTTCTGTTGGTCGTCCTCAGTTGTAATTATCTACACTATGACTTATTTTTGCCTCAATCCTTATTAAAGCAAAAATGTGTGTGTATGTGTGTGTGTGTGTGTGTGTATTAAGAGGCATTTAAGCATATAGCATGAGGAGATATTTTTAAATTATACACTTTATATATATATACAAATATAAAATGCATAAAATGTATTTATACATGAGCGGCTTAAGCATGTACAATGGATGATATTTTTAAAAGTATTGTATCTGTGAGTGATCATAATTTTGCTTGAAAACAAAGGTAAGAAGGGGTGGATTCATCCATGTTTCATAGAATGCCAGGAACACTGTGAGTGCATACTAAATGTTAAATAATAGTAATCTGCTCCTATCCATTTATCCTCTATATGCAATTAAGCAATGGGGTGCCAAATTATGTATCAAGCAGTTTTTATTAGGTTGTATTTTTCTAAGCAGTAGGTGGAGGATTTATAACATGTTATGCATCATAGATCTTCCTCAGAGCAACTTGCCATGCAGTTTAAATAAATAAAATTTTGACCCACACCCTAAAGCAATTTTGTCAAGGCTATAAGCAGCATTCAGCCTGCTTTTGCTTCCTATCTCTCTTCATCTACCTCAATCTCATTACTTCTTGTGGAATAAATAAAGACTTCTACATTTTTGAGCAAGTTATTCTTGAACTGGTAAAAATTTCCCATGCCTTAAGTTTTTATATCAGTCAATTTTTGGTGAGTTTCTTCTTTTATTCTTTTTGTGTTTGGGCTGCATTTTGTTGATTTAAAATTTTTTTTGTGTACTGAAGTATACATTATGCATTAATTGTCACAAAAAGAAGACTTATCACTTTTAAGCAGAGTTACAAAAAGAGGATAATTCTTTTGTTTAAAAGAGAAGACTTTGGTCAGGAAGACTTTGGTCAGGAGTGCAGAGTAGGTCAACTGTGTTCTTGCATCTTCCCAAAATCACATCAAAATTGCAATTAAATTATAGAACAACCATCACTGAGAACCACCCAAAGACTGGCTGAGCAGAATTCCTATAACTCAGGATATAAAGAAGAAGCTGCATTGAGACTGGTAGGACATATGAAGTCTAGGCCAGTCCCAAACTCAGGGTCCTGTAATTAAGAAATAGGAGGGATATCTTGGCTGCAGAGGTGCTCCCTGAGGAGTGAGGGGTCCCAGCCCCACACTTGGCTCCCCAGCCTGAGGTATCAGTGCTGGGAAGAGGAATTCCCACAACATCTGGCTATAAAAAAGAGCAGGAATTGCATCTGAAAAAGACAAACGCCTGCTAGAGACTGATGCACTTCTCTTCATGGGCTCACACATAGACTCACTCACTCACAAACTCACTCATTCTAAACTTCAGTACAAGGTTAACAGCTAAAAAGTTTCCAGGAATATAAGGGTAGAAACTAAGTTGACTAACTTCAGGGAGGGGCAGGGGTTGGGGCAACTGTCTCAGAGCAAGGAAGCACTGTCAGGTGCCATTATTCGTTTATTGAGCTCAGCCAGCTGACCCAGTGCAGGGGGTGTCAAGTCAAATCTGGTCCCCTTCAACTAATTTAACAGCATCCACCACACCCAGGTGATTCCCTGAGGCTCTTCCCCACCCAAACTACTTGCCCAGCCTGAGCCTCTTCCAGTGGCTCCTCCACACAAGCAGCCTGCCTTGGCTCATGCTGTGGATTCTCTCAAAAGTCTACAAATATCAAACAAGCAATGGCTGGCATCAGTGTGTATTGTATGTCCTGCCAAGTGTTCCCAAGCTCAGCACAAGATGTGACCAGTTTCCATTTGCTTCATAATTTCCATCAAGTGGCCACAAGCCTGGCATAAGCAGCGGTCAGTCTTGGCCTGTAACATAGTTTGGACTAAGCAGTCACAAGCCCAGCACAAATTGTGGCTGTCCTCAGCTCATTTAATAGTGTCCACCAAAGGGTCCCAAGCCTGACACAAGTGGCAGCTGGCCTCAGTTCACAGAGTAGCCTCTCTCAAGGGCGTCCAAACAGCACAAGTGGCAACCAACTGCAGATCACTTTATAGCTCCTACCAAATGGCCCCAAACCCAGCACAAGTTGCACTAGATATTGTCTTGCACTGGAGCTCCTTCTAAGAGGCTCCAGATACAGTATGCCTGGTGGTTGGCTTCAGATCATTCCAGAGCCCCACCCAACCAGCTACAGAAGTGACACACCCAAAGGGTGTACTAGGCTGCCACCACAGCCCTGTTAAAGTGATTTCTACTCCATGGCATCAGACCCTGCACAATCCCTTGTCTTCTGTAGTTAGGGCCAGTTCTCAAGCCAGTTAGCCTGAGGGTCAACCACATTCACTGGTGTACCAGCAAAAATTGAGGCCCAACTATAACAGGAAGGCTCACACAACCCACACAGGGGAAACCCCTGGAGCACCTGGCTCACGTGATCAGGTAGACTGTGCCACTGAGTCTCGCAGGATACCACTTAATTAAGGCAACTCTATCAAGACTGGGAGTTGTAACAGCTCTACCTAATACATAGAAAAAAGCACTGGGAGTCATCCAAAATGAGGAGACAAGACAATATATCCCCAATGAAAGAATAGGGCAAAACCCCAGAAAAAGAACTAAATGAAAAGCAGACAATCTATCAGATACAGAGTTCAAAGCACTGGTTATAAAGATGCAAAGATGCTCAATAAATTTGGAAGACAAATAGATGATCTTAGTAAAAACTTCAACAAAGAGACAGGAAACCTTAAAAATTTTATATATATATATATATATATATATATAACCAATCAGAACTGAATAATACAACAATTGAATAGAGGAATCAACAGCAGATTAGATGAGGCAGAGGACCAAATCAACAACATGGAAGACAAGATAGAAGAAAACACCCAATTAGGGAAAAAAAAAAATGAGGATAGTTTAACAAAATGACACATACCAATATCTACATCATGGGGTCCCAGAAAGTAAGAGAGAGAGAAAAGGATTTAAAAATCTACTGAAGAAATAATGACAGAAAACTTCCTTAACTTGGCAAAGAAAACAGAAACACAAGTTGAGGAAGTACAGAATCGCAAAAATGATGAAGCCAAAGTGTCATATGCCAAAACAAATGATATTTAAAATGCCAAAAGTTAAAGACAAAGAGAGAATCTTAAAAGTAGCAAGAAAAAAGCAATTATTTATGTCCAAGGGAGCTCCTATAAGATTGTCAGTTGATTTTCAACAAAAACCTTGCAAGCCAGAGGGGAAGGCATGAAATATTCAAAGTGATAAAAGGCATAAACCAACAACCAAAACTACTCTACTGAGCAAAGCTATTACTTAGAATTGAAGGCGAGATAAAGAGCATCCCAGACAATAAAAAGTGAAAAGAGTTCTTCACTACTAAATCAGTATTACAAGAAATGTTAAAGGGACTTCTCTAAGTAGAAAAGAAAAGATCAAGAATATGAATGAGAAAATATAGGACAGAAAAAAATCTCACTGACAAAGGCAAACACTTAGTTAAATCATTGGATCAACCAACTATAAAGCTAGCAAAATGGTTAAAAAATAAAAGTAGAAAAAGTGTGTGTAATTACAATGAGAAATTCATGGATACACACAAAAACACAGACACAAAAGAAGCAAGAATAATGACAAAAACATAAATGTGAAGGGGGTAAGTAAAAATTGTAGTGATTTTTAGAATGTGTTTGGATTTCAGTGACCATCAACTAAAAATAAATTGCTATAAACATAGCTTAGTATATAGAAGCACAGAGTAACCACAAACCAAAAATGTATAAGAGATATAGAAAAAAACTGAGAAAGAAAACCAAAGATAACATCATAGAAGGTCACCAACATAAAAGATAAGAGAGCAAGAGGATAAGAAAGGAACTACAAAAATAATCAGAAAACTGTTAATAAAATGGCAATAGCTACATATGAGTTCGAACAACTAAGTTCACGAACTCATCCTAGAAAAATTGCTACATACCTCATTGCTGAATATGACTATGGTCACCTTTGAAGTACTCCCTTTGGGAGGCTATGCACTGACACCAGAGCCTAGTCCACCTTTCAAAGGAATTTTGGAATTCTTTTCCTGGAATGACCATCAGAGCTGTTGTTGTATTACACTTGATGTCCTGAATGTCATCAAAATGTCTTCCTTTCAATATTTACTTTATCACTTTATCACTGGGTAAAGAAAGAAGTCATTGGGGGCCAGATCAGGTGAGTAGGAAGGGTGTTACAATACAGTTAATTGTTTACTGGATAAAAACTCCCTCACAGACAGAGCCGTGTGATCTGGTGCATTGTGGTGATGTAAGAGCCATGAATTGTTGGCAAAAAGTTCAGGTCGTATAACTTTTTCATGCAGCATTTTCAGCACTTCCAAATAGTAAACTTGGTTAACTGCTTGTCCAATTGGTATAAATTCATAATGATTAATCCCTCTGATATCAAAAAAGGTTAGCAACATCATTGCAACAAATTCACAAACTTGATTGTCAGACCTCAGACCTATAATAATTACTTTAAATTTAAATGGATTGAATGCTCCAATCAAAGGCCATATGGTGGCTGAATTAGTAATAAAAAACAGCTTCTGTATATATGCTGCCTACAAGAAACCCACTTCAATTTGAAGGATACACAGACTGAAAGTAATGGATGGAAAAAGATAATGCCTTCAAACGGAAACCAAAAAAAGCTGAAGTAGCAATACTTCTATCAGACAAATAGACTTTCAAACAAAAGCTGTAAAAAGAGGCATTTCATAATGATAGAGGAATCAATCCAATAAGAGAATATAACTCTTGTAAACATCTACACACCCAACATAGGAGCACCTAAACATATAAAGCAAATGTTGACAGACATAAAGGGGAAGATCGACAGTAATACAATAATAGTCAGGGATATCAATGTATAGATCAGACAGAAAATCAATAAGGAAACACAGGTCTTAAATTACATCTTATACCAGATGCAGTTAATAGATCTTCTTAGAATATTTCACCCAAAGCAGCAGAAAATACATTCTTTTCAAGAACACATGTGGTATCTTTTCAAGATACACTACATGTTAGGTTACAAAATAAGTTTTAATAAATTTAAGAAGATTCAGACTATATCAAGAATCTTCTCTGGTTACAAAGGGGTAAAATTAGAAATCAATTACAAAAAGAAAACTGAAAAACACACAAACACATGGAGACTAAATAACATGTTACTAAACAATGAATGGGTTAACAATAATATCAAGGAAGAAATCAAAAGATACCTTGCGACAAATGAAAATCAAAACAATGATCACAAAAATTTGTGGGCCACAACTAAAGCAGCATTAAGAGGAAAATTCATAGCAATACAGACCTACCTCAAGAACAAGAAAAATCTCAAATAAACAATCTAAACTTAAATCTAAGGGAAATAGAAAAAGAACAACAAAATAAGCCCAAAGTGAGTAGAAAGAAGGAAAAATAAAGATCAGAATGGAAATAAATGACATAGAGACTTATAAAAACAAAACAAAACAAACAAACAAAAACAGTAAAAAAGATTAATGATTTCAAGACATGGTTCTTTGAAAAGATAAACAAAATTGATAAACATTTAGTCAAACTCATCAAGAAAAAAAGATGGCCCAAATAAATAAAATCAAAAGTTAAAAAGAAGTGATAGCCACTGCCACAATAATACAGAAAATTATAAGAAAACACTATGAGCAATAATGTGCCACCAAATTGGTCAACCTGCACGAAATGGATAAATTCCTAGAAACATACAATCTTCCAAGACTGATTCAGGAAGATACAGAACAGCCAAATAACAACTGATGAAATCGAATGTATATTTGGAAAAAACTCCCAACAACAACAATAAAAAACCCTTGGACCATATGGCTTCACAGGTGAATTTTCAAAACATCCAAACAGGAATTAATACCTTTCCTTCTTAAACTATTGCCAAAAAAAAAAAAAAATAATAATAATAAATGAAGAGAAGGGAAGTTTCTCAATCTCATTTTACAAGGCCATCATTACCCTGATACCAAAACCAAACAAGACGCTACAAAAAAAATTATAGGTCAATGAACATAAAGGCAAACATCCTAACAAAATATTAGCAAACCAAACTCAGCAATATGTTAAAGAGATCATCATTATCAAGTGCACATTTTTTATGGGCTGCATGGTTGATTCAATATCCACAATATAATGCATTTTTTTTTTTAAACCAGCAAAGCCCCAATCAGCCTACAATACCAGGGCTTACAAAATGTTTGATGTATTAACATGGGATCTTATATAATCAGTGTTCCCACAATTCAGCAAAGAAGTTACAGAATTGGGACTATGACGTTGGGATCTACTGGTTACATCAGTATTGAAGAACCAGAAGTGTTGGAATCCTTTATTAACGGTGAACTGAAGTACCAGTTCAGAGGCATACTGTGCAAGAATGAGAAAATCATCTTTCAGAATGTAAAGATCTTTATATATACCATGTCCCCAATAGGAAGACAACACAGATCTGGTAATCTAGAAGAGAACCAACAGTAGCTTTGCTCACAATGCCTCTCAGATTCCTACACTCAGATATAAGACTTCCTGTGTTTTCTCTCTGGACTCCGCATGTTTACAAATTCTGGTTCACCAATGGGAGCACTTCCACTAGGGAGCACAGAAAAAGGAGCTATTGAATTAGAAGTTAAAATTGCCATCTTGGAACTTTGGGGTCATTGAGACAAGAGCAGGCAAAGAAAAGAGTCTCCATCTTTGTAGAGGTAGTTGACCCTGATTGTCAGGATGAGTTAGGTCTGCTGTTGCATTATGGGGCAAGGGGAAATACATTTGTATTCAGTTTATCCACTTGACACTTTTTACTCATTTGCTCAATTATAATGAGACAAGTACAGCAACCCAGACTTGAAAAAGGCAGTGTGACCAGGGCCCCAGACTCCTAAAGGATGAGGATAAGGAAAGACACTGAGGCTGAGAAAGACACTGAGGGATGAAGGCTAAGGACATTTAGAAACTGGATAGTGAAAGAAGAACATGATGAGAGTCCTTGAGTGCCTTGAAGCTGCAGTAGTGGTATCTGTAGTTCAACTCATTAATCTTAAAACAGTTAAATTTCCCTCAAATCCTAAAAACAAACAAGCAAACAACAACAAATGACTCCCAGGATATATATGAAGAAATGGATCCAAGTAGCATAAGGCGGCTGTGGTGGATGTTATGATGTGTAACCTAGATTCTCCCTCAAAGAAAAACATGACCATGTATGTGACAGTCTTTTATTCATCCAATAAACAGTTGTATTTTTATGTGATAGATACCATTCTATGTGTTGGGCATTTAGTTGTGACAAACCCAAATTCCTTCACTGATTGAGTTTAGATTGCATTTGACTTAAAACTAGTATGTGCGGATATGTCCCAGATGTAAAAAATACAAGTTACAGTAGTAAATAAGTGCTGCCATGGGTAGGGCTGAAGTAAAAAACAAATAATAATAATAATTCAGGGAAATCATAAAATGCTTCACAAAGGATTTAAGAGTTAATTGTTTTCAAAGAAACTGAATTAAGTTTCTACATCATCTCTTTCAAATTGAATATTTATTTAATGTCTATCTATCCCAATAATTTAAACATCCATGAAATGATAAGTAGTCATCTTTCTTGTTTACTGTGGTAACCCCAGGACTCAGCAGAGTGCTTAGCGTCAAGTAGTCCGTCAATAAATATTTGTTAATTGAATAAGTGAATGTATGAATTAATGTCATTCTTACATCGATTCCAACAGGGGGCATTCATAAAACTCACATTACCAGATATCTACCCTTGATAGCAGCACCCAGATTAATTTTATATTGAATAATTGGAGAAGATGTGTATATGCCGCTTCAAAATAGTTGATGCTTTCTTTGTACCCCTCTCTAACTTGAAACATTTGTAGTCCACTCTAACCTGAAAGAGAATTTTAGGGAGTGTAATTGAGTCTAGACAAGTTGATACATCATAGATCCAACATATTCATGTGTAATTGAGCCTAGACAAGTTGATACATCATAGATCCAACATATTCATGTGTGATTGAAATGAGTCCACTGACTTATATTCTGGAAATCCAATAGAAAATTCCTGGGAACATCAAATGGCAAAATTCATGCTTTTAACAAATATTCTAATTACTTATTTACACCAAAATTACCCTCTGCAGACTTTAATGAAATTTGATTATAAGATTATATTCGGTAATCTATGCTAAATTGTTTTTCTTTAGGTTAGAATTTCTCCAATTAAAGGTTCTTGCTAAGGGGATTTGTACTTTAGCATGTCTGATTCCAAAATTGGAGCTCATAGCTATAGTGCTTTTTTTTTTTTTAAGGAAAAGACTAATTATAAAGGCTAATTATATTCTATGAGTAATTTTATTCAAGTCACAAGTAGATTGAATCTCACAGGTGGTTATGGGGCCTTAATGATGACAACATTCTTCCCTCCTGGGGCTTCCCTCCATTACACTAGCAACTTTAGCCACCTTCTTTTCACTCCTTCCCTCACTTGCATTTGTACTGACCATTAGATCTATAACAGATCTATATCGGATCTATGTTCCTATTTTACAAAGTCAGAGGTATTTTCCTTAATTCATTTATATGCTCACATTTCTGTGTTATAAACTTGAGCAGAGACCTGAATAAAGAAAGGAAACAAGTCATCGCAAAGAGTGGGTGATAATTCTCAAAAGGAAGCTGCCTCTAAGAGGCTGTTTTTGTTTGCCACCATTATTGGGGAGCAGCACTATTGGCATCAAGTAGACAGAGCCTGGCATTGTGGTCATTCTACAACGTGTGGGCAACCTGCACAATGAAGAATTGTACCACATTCCTTATGACTTCTAAATGCCCACATAGGACATACCTATAGATTAAATACCTGTTCATAATTATCTAAGCCTAGAAAGAAATTTGAGCCAAGAAATAAATATTTCACAAGTGAATTCAAAGTATCATTGTCATGGATTTGCTATTTGTGGAATTTTCACCATTTTTACCGGAATAACAGTGCCTTATAAATCAAGGGAAACTAGTTTATTTTTTTGAGGGTATCACCAACATTTATTCATCAGTTTGACCATTCACTATCAAGAAGATTCTTTCTCTTGCCAGTCATTTTCACACTGTTAGACTCGACACTACTTTTTCATAACTAGCATTTTGCAACAATTCCATTATCATGAAACAAAATTAGACATCATATAACATACCCACATATACCTAACACACCTAACCTAATATTATACCCACACATAAAGGCTTTGAATTTGGAACAAGGTTGGTTAATTTGAAAATTAAAAAAGAAAGAGAAAAGAAAAAAAACAGTGTGGCTGAACAACAATAGAGTGTGATAAACATAGAGGTGTGTGTGTGTGTGTGTGTGTGTGTGTGTGTGTGTGAGAGAGAGAGAGAGAGACAGAGACAGAGACAGAGACAGAGACAGAGAGAATGAGAATGATTTTGAAAAGTAAGTAGGTTATAGACCAAGTTTGTGAATTTTATTTTTCAAATAGTATAAAGCTGTTGGAAGATTATAAGCAGAAAAGTGTCAATATTCATTCATTCAAAAAATGTTAAGTGAAAACCATACACCATAATTAATCTAGTAGAAAAAAACTTCTTCTTCATAAAGCTTACATATTAGTATAGAAAAATAGACAATCAATAATAATCATGCCTTTCTCCGCTAAATGTAATCTTTGTGAGGAAAGGCGTTTTCCCCCTCTTTTTTAAAAATAAGAACATGATACTTGCACCTATCAGATCTACTCATACTGTACATTAAAACCATTGTGTTACTGACACTTTGAGGTGTTGGCTGGTTGAAATCTCTGAGGAAATAAAAATAGATTTATGACAAGAGAATTATTAAGTAAAGTTATAGTATCTATTATAGCAACTAGTTCTGAGGCCATAATTAATATTTATTATTCCCTCCCTCCACCATGCAATCAAGCTGGTCTATCTTGCTTTCATGGTGTGGTGAACCAGATCTTTATCTCTGAAGATCTGGGCTCTCGGTTGCTTTGCCCTTATCAGGCCATAGTTGTGATAATTGCCCTTCTTGGGCATAGATGCAACAAGAGAGGCTCCTGTGAATTCCCATAGTCACAGAAGCTAGTCTCTGCCACCATTCTATAGCAGCAACCTTAGGTTCATATGACAATGAGGATCAATCACTGGTGCTGAGGAGTCTAGAATGACAAAGCAGTACCTGCCTTAGGTTCAGGGGAACTCCATTATGACTCCTATAATCATTGATTTAGTGAATGTATCTTTTCAATTCTTATTAAGGAAAAGTATAAGAGAGACATCCAAGATGGTGGAACAGATACACACTGTGCCTGCATCCTTCCACGAACACATTAAAATTACAACTAAATTATACAACAATCAACAAGGAGAACCATCTGAAGTCTAGCCAAATAGAAGTCCTATGACTAAAAATATAAAGAAGAAGCCAGGTTGAGACTAGTAGGAAGGGCAGAGATGCAGAACAAGCCCCATACCTCCTGTGGCAGTTGATAATCACAAGGGATATCTCAGCCATGGAGGTTTCCCCCAGAGGAGCAAGGGATCCAGTCCCCCACACCTAGCTCCACAACCTGAAGTACTGGTGCTGGGAAGAAAAGCTCACACAACATCTGACTGTGAAAAACAGTGGGGATTCCAATCATCCTCTTAAATGGCCCACACACAGACTAACTGGCTCACAGGCACTCACCTTAGGCTCCAGTGGAGAGACAGTCACTCTGGAGGCATCAGAGACATGTGGGGAGGCAGACTGAGGTGTGTGGATTTTAGGGGAGGACTGACAGACAATAGGTATTTTCCAGTGTGAGACTTCCTCCCATGCAGCCTGCAGGTGGGTGCCATCTTTCCTGTGTTGTGCCTGACCCACCAGGACCAAATCTGAATCTGACTGACCTGATGAGCTCTGCTGTTCTACCCTGCCAACTCATTGGCATCCTGCTGCACCCAACTCCCCCAATGCCAGAGTCTCTTTCTCCATGAGCAGCCAGCCCCACCTGCATTGCATTCTTTCTTGGAAAATTATCAGAGTCAGGCAGGACCCTGGCAGTTGGTAACCAGCCTCAGCATGCTCTGAGACTTCTGCTGAGTATCTCAAGGCTTAGCACTGGCACCAAACCAGAATTTACATTAACCTGGTGACCACAACTCTTCCACTCTAGCAACTCTCTGAGGCCTTGCCTCACCCAACTTGCATACTGTACAAGGATCTATCAGTGGCTGAATCTTAAGGGAGCCAGAGGTGGCAGCAGGCCTCAGGGTGTCCTCACTTTTTGTGGAGGTACATACACTAGGCCTGGTATCGGTGGCAGCAGTCCTCAGGTCACAGCATGGTCTCTCCTACATGCCTCCAAGGTTAGCACAGGTAGCAAACAACCACAAATCACTCTGTAGCTCCTACCAGGTAGTCCTTGGCCAGTCACAAGCAGTGGCTGACCTGGGCCTGCACTGGAGCCCCTCCCAAGGGGCCTCAGAACCAACACACATGGAGGTTGTCTTAGACTACAGCAGAACACTGCCCAATTAACTCCACAAGTGGCACACACAAAGCATGGTCTCAACAGGCACCGGAGCCCACTTGGGCATATCCCACTCTGTGGAGTAAGCCCCCCACACAGCAGCCTATATGCTGTGGAGGTGGCCAAACTCCACAGCCAGTCAGCTTAAGGGTCAATCCCAACCACTAACATGCCAATAGCAATCAAGGTTCAACTATAACAGGAGGGCACATACAACCCACCTAGGGACACTTCTGGAGCACCTCAGGTAACCAGGTAGACTATGCCACTGGACCCCACAGAACACCTACTACAAAAGGCCACCTGGCCAAAAATGGGAGACATAAGAGATCTATCTTATATGTAGAAACAAACATAGAAAAAGAACTAAATGAAATGGAGATAAGCAAACTACCAGAGACAGAGTTCAAAGCGATATTTATAAGATGGTCAAGGACCTTAATAAGAACTTCAACAAAGAGATAGCAAGCGTAAAAAAGGACATAGAAACCATAAAAAAGAACCAGTCAGAAGTGAAGAATACAGTAACTGAAATTAAGAATGCGCTAGAAGGAATCACCAGCATACTAAATGAAGCAGAGGACCGAATTGATTTGGAAGACAAGGTATCAGAAAACACCCAATTGGAACAACAAAAAGAAAAAGAATCCAAAAAAAAATCAGGATGGTTTCAGAGACTTCTTGGACAATGTCAAGTGTAATAACGTTTGCATCATAGGGTTACCAGAAAGAGAAGAAAGAAAGCAAGAGAGTGAGAACCTATTTGAAGAAATAATGACTGAAAACTTTCCTAACCTGGTGAAGGAAATAGACATACAAGTCTAGGAAGTACAGAGAGTCCCAAATAGATGAACCAAAACAGGCCCACACCAAGACACATTATAATTAAAACACCAAAGTTTAAAGACAGGGAGACAATCCTAAAAGCAGCAAAAGAAAGCCAACCAGTAAATTAAAAGGGAGCTCCCATAAGACTGTCAGCTAATTTCTCAACAGAAACTTTGCCAGAAGGGACTGGCACAAAATATTCGAGGATGAAAAACAAGGACCTACAAACAAGACTACACCTAGCAGAGCTATCATTTAAAATTGAAGGACAGATAAAGAGCTTCTCAGACAAGAAAAAGCTAAAGGAGTTCATCACCACCAAACCACTATCACATGGACTGTTAGAAGGACCACTTTACGAAAGAAAAAAAAAAATCAATTACGAATAATAAAATGGCAATAGCTACATATCTATCAACAACGATTTTAATGTAAATAGATTCAATGTTCCAATCAAAAGTCATAGGGTGGCTGAATGGATAAAAAAACAAAACCCTTACATATGCTGCCTACATGAGACTCATCTCCAATTAAAAATACACACAGACAGAAAGTAAAAGGATGGAAAAAGATATTTTATGAAAATGGAAACAAACAAACAAACAAGCTGGGTAGCAATACTTATACCAGACAAAATAGACTTTAAAACAAAGGCTATAAGAAGAGACAATGAAGGACCCAGTAATCCCACTTCAGGGTATTTATCAGAAGAAATCCAAAATACTACTTCACGGGGACATGTGCATCCATTTTTTCATTGTAGCATTGTTTACAATGGCCAAGATGTGGAGGCAGCCTGGGAGTCCATCAATGAATGAAAGTATAGAGAAGAGGTGGTGCATATATACAATGGAATATTGCTCAGCCATGGAAGGGAATGGGTTCTTGCCATCTGCAGTGTCATGGATGGACCTGAAGAGTATTGTGCTGAGTGGAGTATGTCAGACAGCAAAAGACAGATGCAATATGATTTCACTTATATGTGGATTCTAAGAACAAAATTAACAAACAAAACAGAAACAAATTATGGATACAGAGAACATTTTGATGGTTGCCAGACAACAGGGGTATTGGGGCATAGGTGAAAAAAGGGATAGGGACTAAAAAGTACAAATTGGTTGTTACAAAGTAGTCATGGGGAGAAGGGTATAGCATAGGGAATATAGTCGATAATAATGTAATAACTATGTACGGTGTCAGATAGGTACTAGATTTGTTGGGGTGATAGATGGGCAGGGGGTTGGACGACTAGTTGAAAAAGGTGAAGGGATTAAGAAGTACAAATTTGTAGTTACAAAATAGTCACGGGATGTAAAATAAAGCATAGGGAAAATAGTCAATGATATGGTAATAACTATGTATAGTGCTTCCGTGTTTCCCTGAAAATAAGACCTAGCTGGACCATCAGCTCTAATGCGTCTTTTGGAGCAAAAATTAATATAAAACCCGGTTTTATATTATATTATATTATATTATATTATATTATATTATATTATATTATATTATACCAGGTCTTATATTGCAGAAGACCTGGTCTTATATTATATTACATAAGACCCAGTCTTATATTATATTAAAATAAGACCGGGTCTTATATTAATTTTTTTTCCAAAAGACGTATTAGAGCTGATGGTCCAGCTAGGTCTTATTTTCGGGGAAATACAGTAGGTGGGTACTAGACTAGCCAGGGGGGTCATTTGTTAAATTATATAAATGTCTAACCATTATGCTATACATCTGAAATAAATATAAAATAAAGTTGAGTGTCAAGTGTAATTGAAAAATTTAAAAAGGGGGGAAAGTTGAAGGAGAATAAGACGTCCAGGTATAAAACAAATAAGTTATGGGGTTGTAATGTATAATATAGGGAATATAGTAAATAATATTGCGATGGCATAGTATGGTGTCACATGGTTGCTAGACTTATTATGGTGGATACTTCTTTAGGTATAGAAATACATCCTGAGTTAAGTATTGCTTAAATCATATAAGCTGTTAACTATAGCACTACTGAAACATTTTATTAGTATATATTGCAGTATTTTTCATATATTCTTAAAGAAATTAATATGTAAAGGTCTATTAATATCAATTTGGAAGGACACTTTTTATTACCACCATTAATCTGAACTTTCAATAAAGTTTTATTGTTATTAGTTTTCTTCAATATTAAAAAAATAAAAAAACTAGTTGATTTTTACATTGATTAGAATAATACTATACATACTAAAATCATAAACACAATTTTTCATGTTTTCTCAAAATATGTACATTCATCACACACTGTACCAGTTATAGAATTATGTTCTGGTAATAAAAACACAAATTAGACATAATTAAGATATGAGGAAGATACTCTTTTCTAAGTTTCCTATGACAGAATATACAAAATTTAGAGGACTTTATTTTTCTTTTAATCGCAAGACACCAAGATATTTCAGAATAGACATTATGCAGCATGAAATACGCAGAGTGGAACTATGCCCGATTTTTGTAATAAGAGCTGAAAACTGGCTAGTTTGCAGTTTTATTAAGAACCTGAATTTAGCATATAGTCACTTATAAGTTCATTACATTTCCAGACAAATCTAATCTACACACTTAGGTCATTGTCCACCCTTTCCATTCATCCTCAATAAGATCTAATGGAATATCAGCTCGGGAAAATGCCATTTTCCTATTCTCGTGCAATTAACATCCTTGATTGAGCACAAATATTTGGGACTTAATGGCTTTAAAACAGACAGAACATATTAGGTGGGCACTTTCTACTGATGTGAGTGTAGGAGGTTTAAAGTTTGGGGGAAATATGTGTCTGTAATATTTAGACCTTTCCAGAGAAACAAACAAAAAAAACAACAAAAAATGAGGACACAAAAATATCTAATTAATTCATTAACAGATACATAATAGAAGGTCCTTTTTCAAGGAGTTTACAAGTCTAGAGTTTGTAACAAGGTAGCGTACATAATTTTCATTGTTTATACTTGAAAATTTTTGAGAAAAGCTAGTCAATGATGACAAATTTCTGAACCGTTTACATTGTCCCTAACAATACTTTAAGTTTGATATTGTGTTCCATGCATCCCCCGTGTGACTAGTTCCAGTACCTTAACAGAATAAGAATTTACAAACCTGTGTTCCTGAACCACCTACAGCCTACCTGAAAAATTCCTGCTTATACTACACTTTAAGGTCAATTTCAATATTCATGTTCCCCAAACAGAACAATATTTTAAATCTTAATGTAAGGCAAAACTCCCCTCAAATCATTATGTTGTAAAGAGGAAACTTTTTGACACTAAAATCTTTATGAAGCCCTTGGTATTACAGGGTACTCCCTTTTATACTTTATTTAAAAAATAAGTCTTATTTATTGAAGACCAGTTAGCCTGAAAATTGTTTAATCAATGACAGTGTTGCATGCTTATAGAGTCTCCCTGATGGAATTGGTTTGAAAAAGAGGAAGGGGGAGAAAGAAAAAAATTATAATGTGAACTTAGTTTATTCATTTGAGTCTTGATATATGACCTGGAATCACAGGAATTGATACCTTTAAAAAAAAAAAAAAGATCAACTAAGTGCTCAAGCTGCAGAAATCATAGATATATACCTATAGGACAAATGCATAGCCAGCTCCCTCAAAACAATGAGAATGAAAACCTGTGGCCTAGAATAGTTTCCAGAAATAAAAGTAGTTTGTCTTTGAGTTTCAGATCTAAGCAAAGCAGAAACAAAATAAATTAAATCCGAGTGAAGTAAAAGCAAAGGAAAAGTCTCTAGAAAACAAACCACCAAATACGGTTTGGTTATTACAAAATAAAAAAACAGATACTAATATCAAATATATTTGTGAAGGGGTGCATGAGCTAGATTCATAAAATGTAAAGGAGGAAAAAAGCAACATGTGTAAATAAAGATGATTTTAAAATTTGTGAATCTTTAAATCTCTCTCCATGTAAATATCCCTAAAAAGCTGATAAAACTTAAGTTGTTCCTGAAATAATTGTATTTGGATTTTCTCAATGCTCAATTGTGGAATGATGGAGGTCCCCTCATAGCAAAAACTATTATTTGTATGCATGTTAATAACTAACTGATATGTGTGACTACTTACAATAATTATTGTGTACATGTTAATAATAAACAAGTATTATTATTTATGAACATCCTAACAAATGCTTGATATTTGTCCCTGTTGTCAGCAAATGCTGAAGAAGGAACTATGTATTATGTATAATGTCATCTATGTACCAAGACATTTACTGGGTACTGGGAACATAGAGGTTAACCATCCTCTTGATGATCAAAGTTCATTGTTGTCTCTAACTCCTTATACATAACTCTTTTTCCTTCTAATAAATATCAGGAGAATTATATTATAGTTGACTATATATTCATAGATTTCCTGCTTCCTCATACTGCAAAAGAGTGTGAATTTCTTGAAAATAGAGGCCATTTCTGGTATTTCAGCACATTACAGAGTGCCTGACATATAAGTAACATTAAAAAAATAAATTTCCCTCTATAAAAAAATATTCAAACCAGTTTAAAAGGTATTTAATTCAAATAAATAAAACCCATGTTTTAAATATGTATCATTAAAAGACCTCAAATCTGGGGCAACAAATGTTAGACTTCAAAAAGAAAAAAGCCTATTTTATAAAATTTGACTGAGGCCTATTCTTCTAAGTAAAGAGAGCCCCAGAATAATATTAGATTAAAATCCAGACCGTAATCCAGTTTTAAATGGCATCCTTAGGATTTTCAGGTTCAGAAAGTCGATCTTGACTGGTGTCTTCCAGTAACTATCTATCATCTTACTGCTTAACAATATTAAAAATTCTGATTAAAGATGATACAATATTTGACCTGTCAAATCGGAAAAGATTCACAATGATCATCTATAGTCTTGGCAAGAGTACTCATTATGATTGGCACTTTCTTTCTTACTAGTAGCTGTGCAAATTTTCACAGAGTTTTTGGAAAGCAATTTGGCAGTATATGTTAACTTTTAAAATCTTCATCTATTTTGACTCACAAATTCTAATTTTAGGAAAACATACCAAATTAGCATTTAGAGATATAGTGCAAACTGGCTATACATTTGCATTATTCCTATAATTGTAAAACTTGATTTCATGTCCAAACATAGGAGAATATGTAAACACATTTCAGTAAATCCATTTGAATATTGTTCAGATATTAAAAATATATTTTTAGAGAATATTTGAACATATAAAATTTTCATTGCATAATATTAAGTGAAAATAACCAGGGTTTGAGCCTGAGAATAGTACGAATGCACAGAATTACTAGTACAAACACTAGTCCAACGAAATGTATAAGAACAGTTTAAAGTTTGGTGATACCATTTTTGATAAAAATAATTCCAATTTTTAAAGATACAGTTAATAATTTTTATTCAACCTGGACCTTAAATGCAATGGCAGCAGGCCACA
Source organism: Rhinolophus ferrumequinum (assembly GCF_004115265.2). Lineage (NCBI taxonomy): Eukaryota > Metazoa > Chordata > Mammalia > Chiroptera > Rhinolophidae > Rhinolophus > Rhinolophus ferrumequinum. The sequence continues at coordinate 54,509,059 of NC_046288.1, forward strand.
AATTTAACTCATGCAATTACTCAGATGTTCACAAAAAATATACCTATTTTATTTTTTGTCAATAACTAATCTGGCCTTCTTTCTAAGCCTTCCCCACAACCCGCCCATGTCACTGGTTAGCAGGGGAGATAATTATACTAAATGTCTTGTCTGCAGCCGATGATTTAACCAATCCTTTAGACAGCATCTTAGATAGATGTCTTTTGGCAACTCTTATCCTAAAAGACATTTAGGTGATTGGAAGGAGAGAAATGCTTATGAGGGTTTGTGGCACAAAAAGAAAGAAAGCACCTCTTCCCAAAGTCCCCATGCTCTTCTTTGGGTTTATACTTATGTTGGCTGGCATCTGCTTTTGTCAAGGACAATAGGCCCTGCTCACTGGGACAGTCTTTACTGCCAGCCATTTGCTGTTGAAGTGTGTGGCTCTATAACTTGTGTTTTGGTTTCCGTTGGTTTGAGTGGTGTTCTCTCTCTTTCTCCTTAGCTCATTGGGCTTCACATTGGCTCCAGGTAGCATTACAGATACCCTCAGGTCAGTAGCACTCCCATTTTTGCCTTGGCTGTGGCATCCTTTTCAGTAGCCTTTGATACAGATATAGTGTATTCCATTACCCTACATTTGACAAGCCAGCCAGACGCTGAGCTTTTTTGGGCCCTTTCTTTGACATGTAGTCATATATTGCAGTAGATAGATTAGGAGAGCTAACTTGAGTGCTTCCCTCCTCTTGCCCTCACTCCTGCACCAATTTATTTTAATGTGCCACCACCCAGGTCGATACTGCTCCTGGACTAACCAGAAATACACGGGCTTTTCTTTTCCTTCTCTGCAGCTTATCATTTTTTATTCCTGACTCAATCTTTCCTTAATGGCTTTCAAATGCAGCTTGTTGCTGATGTGCTAATGAGGATGTGAAAAGGAAATGTAAAGCAGCATCTCCTGAAAAGAATCAGAACAGGGGTTGCTTCTGGTGGTGGGGATGTTTGACTAGAAAGTTTCAGAAAGGAATTTTTAATAAAAATATTTAATATAAAGATTATATAGTTTGCGTGATGGTTATACAGTGTATATGTTTGTCAAAATTGATCTAACTGTATACTTAAAATGCTATACCACAATAAAAATATATATAATAAAAAAAGAATTAAAAATCCTCTCTAAGGAAAGCATTATCTTTCTTTATGTTATTATCTTGCCAAGCAATTCTATATTGCATGTCAGAGCATAAACTGTTCTTCTCATGGTTTAAAAATTTTTTTTTTATTGTGGTAAAATATATATAACATAAAACTTGCCATTTTAACTATTTATAAGTGCACAATACAATAGTATGAATTACATTCACAATGTTGTGCCAGCATCACCACTATTTCCAAAACTTTTCCATCACTCTGATTATTTCAGCAATAACTTCCCATTCCTTCCTCCCCTTCCTCCCTGGTAACCTCTACTCTACTTTCTGTCACTATGAATTTTGCTTATTCTAAATATTTCATGTAAGTGGAATCGTACAATATTTATCCTTTAGTGTCTGTTTTTATTCACTTAATATAATGTTTTCAAGGTTTATTCATGCTTTTACACATAGCAGAACTCGACCATTTTTTAATAGACCTTATTTCTTAGAGTAGTTTTAGGTTCACAGCAAAACCGAGTGGAAGGTGAAAGATTTCCCATATACCCCTTGTGACTGCCTACACATACACACCCTCTCCCACTATCAACACCCCATAGCACAGTGGTAAAAATGTTACATTGATGAACCCACTTTGACACATCATTACTGCCCAAAGCCCATAGTTGACACTATGGTTCACTCCTGGTAGGATACATTCTATGGGTTTGGACAAATCATATATTCACCATTACCTTCACTGCCCTAAAAATCCTCTGTGCTCCAACTACTCATCTCTTTCTTCATAACCCCTGACAACCACTGATCTTTTTACTCTCTCCACAGTTTTGACTTTTCCAGAATATCGTATAGTTGGAATCATACATTTTACAGACTTTTTTCATTTACTAATATACATTTAAGTTTCCTCCATGTATTTTCATGGCTTGATAGCTCATTTCTTTTAACATTGAATAATATTTCATTGTCTGCACATACCACAGTTTGTTTATTCATTCACCTACTGAAGGACATTTTGATTGCTTGCAAGTTTTGGCAATAATGAATACAACTGCTATAAATATCCATGTGTAGTTTTTTGTGTATGGACATAAGTTTTTAATTCATTTTGGTAAATACCAAAGAGTGTGAAGGCTGGCTCATATGGTAAGAATATGTTTAGTGTTTTAAGAAACTGCCAAACTGTTTGCCAAAGTGGCTGTACCACTTTACATTCCTTCCAATAAAAACCTAAATAAAGAAGTAAACTGAGGCAAGCCCACATTACCAGAAATTGAGTTTATTCAGGAATAGCAGATGAATTACAACTTGGCAAACGCATGCTGTAGCAAGCTGCAAGCAAATCCACTGAGGGCTTGGGGCAGGCTATATTTATAGGCAAGGGATACAAAGAAAGAGGAATACAGCCAAAGTCAAAGCAGTGATTTCATCGTCTTGAGGTTGAGGAGAGATTTGAAGTGATGTTCATTAGTTAAGCGATAGGTCTCAGTCTTCTATAAATCAGGCATTTTATAGAAATCAGTTTCATTGTTCTTAAGTTCTATTCTTCTGAGGGCACATGTGTGAGAGTCTCCATTTCATATTGTTCTTATCCATTTTATTTATTTGTTTGTTTATTTATTTATTTATTTATTTATTTATTTATTTATTTATTTATTTTTAAATCAGCTCAAAGGCTGTGGCTCAAAGGCCTTGTTCTGATCCATTTTAGATTGAAATCCTTTTACACCAGCATGAATGAAAGTTCTTATTACTTCACATTCTTGATAGTATTCATTATTGTCAATGTTTTAGATTTTGGCCATTCTAATAGGTGTGTAGTGGTTTTTCACTGTTGTTTTAATTTACAATTTCCTAATGATGTGTGATGTTAAGTATTTTTTCATATGTTTATTTTCCATCTGTATATCTTTGGTGAGGTGTCTGTTCAGAACTTTTGCTCATTTTTTTAAGTTTTCTCTTTTTTTAAGTTTTAAGAGTTCTTTGTATATTTTGTATAACAGTCTCAGATATGACTTTTGAATATTTTTCTCAAGTCTTAATGCATGTTTATGGAAAAAGAGATGTGTTAAAATGCTAAGAATTGTAACCATTGCTGATAGGATTAGAGGTGATTCTTATTTACCTTTCATTTATTTCATTCCCAAAGTTTCTACAGTGAGCCTATATTTTTTATCTAATAAGAACAATAAAAACAATAAACATTAAATTCACATAAAATGGCAATAATAGGAAAAAAAATTAAACCCTGAAAACTAGAAACTAAAAATGACAACAAATCTATTGTAATAATCTGGGAGAACTGTCCTTGTCAGTAAGTACAAGGCAAATGGGATTCAAACAAAAAACTGGATCTCCTAGTTTATAATGCTAAAACCAGAGAGAAATGTAGCTCAATTTTTTTCCTGCCCTCACATAAAGTCAATATGACTTGAAGTTGTGGGGGCTAAAAAAAATTAATATTTTTCCTCCCATCTCCTAAGTTGTTCTACCTGGCATAACCATCAAATTAACAGAGACAGGAAGAAATCAAATGTTTAATACATGAACATGGGAAATTCACATAAGAATGAAAATTCCAAAAACAGTGAGGCAACACTGGGTGTATAAGATATTTTTGGACAAAGGAGAAAAGGGGGGATGAGGTATTAGATTTCAGAAGTGAAAATGGGTGATTTGTGGATAGTTGAGGAAGAGTGGAACATACATGGCAGGAAAATTCTTGCTAGCTAACAGACTTGGAGTCTTCCTGACTGATGCTAGGATAAAGATTCTTAAGATGATTAAGCCAAGGCTCCTTTCCTAAAGCAGTTTTTTTTGTTTTGTTTTGTTTTGTTTTGTTTTTTCTTCTCTCTCTATCTGAATTTCTTGGGCAGGAAAGGCGGGGAGGATAGGGTCAAAGGTTCTTTCTGAATCTTGTTTCTTAATAAACAGCTTAAAATCAATATCCCAAAGGCAGCTACAGGGCAGCAAAATTTTGGTTCCTTTCAAAGTCAATATCAGTAATAACTCAAACAGATTGGTTCTTGTCTCTGTATATGCAGAGGCACTCCAGTCCTTTCAAATTACTTCCAAATTATAAACTGAGTACACAGAAAGTATCACACATTTCTTCAGGATTAAGTCCATGACTACTGTCTACATCCATATTGACTACGATGGAATGTGCTCCTATTCTCTGTGGCTCCAGGGTCAACCCATTTCTCCATTGCCTGGGACTGCAATTGAGGTAAGTGGTCTACTGTGAGTTTATGTACCATCAGAGACTAACTTTTTCCCATACTCTGCCATCCAGTTACCACAGTTCTTTGGAAAAGCAGTGGGGTATGACATTGTTCAACACCACTGATCCAGCAAAAATGACCCTTATACTGTTGAAGGTGTGTGAAAGTCTGTGGTAAAGAAAAATGATTGTTATGTTTGCTTCTTGAATTTATTAATTTTTAAAACATTTATTCAACTAGTTTTGATTACGCCCCTGAGGTGAAACAATTAAGGCAATGCTGAAGTGAACATTTTAGCCCCAATTCATACCTCCATGAAATTACATGTTTTAGAGAGATAAAGGGACTAGGGAAGTTTATAACAAGGTAAATAACCTAATCTAGGTGTCAAAGAAAACTTTCGTGAGGAATAGCATTTAAGCAGGGGTCCATAGACTGTCAGGGAGGGGAAAATCCTCCCCTCTCCCCCTCTTGAGTTCTTATGGCTGGAGTAATAACAAAATTGATATAAGACAGATTAACAGGAGAAAAAAATAATTAATATGTGCATGAACATAAATGAGTCTCAGGGAAATGATAAACTGTTGCCAAAAAACCGGTTCTTGGTATCTCGCAGAAAATAATTAAAGGATGCACTAAGGCAAATAGGATTAGAATAAAAGCCAAGCAAATGATGAATTTATTAAAATGGACTACTTTCTGAAGAAGGTGAAGGAGGGTAGGTCCAGAGAAGAGTAGCTATCCCGAAAAACAAGAAGCTTAGGAGTTTATTACTCTTAAGATTAGGGCATGAAATATTTAAGATTTGAGGGTGTCGTTATAGGTATTCTTAGGCGGGCCCTCGCTGACCACTCTTTTCCGTAGGGAGGAGGACTTTTTGTCCTTATTTGTCTCTTGTCAGAGCTGTCATGGTGACTCAGGGAGCAGAGATTTTTCTTGGCTGCCATGCTAATAGTATTATAATCTGTTATAATTAGCTAAAGTTCACCTAAAGCGACAAGATGGCTTCCTGGGTCTGCTCTCAGCCGCTGAAATCTAATTCTAGCTGGTCTGGTAGTTTCACTTTTCTTAAAGATGACCTCATCTCCTTCCTTCTGTGTCTCCCCTCACCTCCTCCTTTCCTTCTTCGCCCTCTCTCCCTGTGGCCCTATTCTTTCTGCCTACAGTAACTGAAACATCTCAGCTTTTTATACTTTTTAGATAAAGGAACAATAAATTTGTGAATATTTGACAGGACAAAGAAACTTTGGCTTTGTTTTGGTGCTCATTAGTGAAAAATCTAAGCCACGTTTGGGCTTGGGTAGTAAATTAATAAGAAGTAACAAGGTTTGTTTACACAAGAATTTTTCTGCTCTGATTTCTTAACTCTAATAACAAGAATAACTCTCTCAGCCCCACTAGAGCAAGGAGGGCAACTTTCACAGGAAAGATTTATTTCCTGCATTCAAGCAGGCAAGGGAGGGGCAACACACCCTTCTTGTACTGACTATTTGTCAAGTAACTTTAATTCAAAACAATCAATATACAATTGTGGGATACTTTTGGGCAACGTGCCCTGGGCCCAGACAAATACATAAGCATAGCTAAAAAACCAGACCAAACCAAACACTGACCCTAGGCGAGTCCTCTTCTCAACAGATGAACCCATCTATACAAAGGCTCAGAGATAAAAGAATAAACATAGTGTCTGTGTATTCAAAGAACTAAATAAAGACCAGTATAGCTGGAGCATAACAAATGAGGGAGATCGATTAACTGAAAATGCAAACAAGATTCAGATTATATAGGGTTTTATAAATCATGGTAAAGATTTAGATATTTATTTTGATTAGGTTGAATGCCATTGAGGGATTGGAGTAATGATGTGTGGGAGGGAATTTTTTGGATATAATATGGAAAATAAATTAGTAGGGAGCCAAGATTGTACAGAAGTGGAGAAGTTAGGAAGCTATGCAAAAAACAAAATCTAGGTGAGATACACTGATATGGTGATTTATAATTTTAAAAATATATATATATTTATATATATACATGCATATATATGTGTACATATATGTGTGTATATCTATCTATCTATCTATCTATCTATCTATCTATCTATCTATCTTTGGTCTTTGTTCCCATTTCTGGCACAGAACTCCTAAAACCCAGAGAATTTCCTAAGTGCTAAGGGCCAAAAAGGTGTCTGTCTTTAATATGTTATTGAGATAACCTAACAATAGGGGCTGGTTGACAGGGGAACCAAGCAAGTGATTAGAGGGTTGGAACTTTTAGTTCCATGTCCTACCTCCAAGGAAGAGAGAGGGGTTCGAGATTGGGTTCAATCACCAATTTCCAAAGATGTAATCAATCATACCTATGTAATGAAGCCTCCGTAGAAATTCCAGAAGGACAGGGTTTGGGAAGCTTCCAAGTTGGTGAACACATGGAGGTGCTGGGAAAGTGTCTGGAGAGGACATGAAAGCTCCAGACCCTTTCCCCATACCTTCCCCTATGCATCTCTTACATCTGGGTGTTCCTGAGTTATAACTTCCTATAAGACACTGTTGATCTAGTAGGTACAGTGTTTCCCCGAGTTCTGTGAACTTCTCTAGCAAATTAATGGGATCCAAGGAGAGGATTGTGGGAAGCTCTGATTTATAGCAAGTCGGTCAGAAGTACAGGTGACAACCTGGACTTGTGCTTGGTGTCTGAAGTAGGGGAAAGGGCCTTCTTGTAGGGCTGAAACTTAACCAGTGGAATCTGATGCTATCTCCAGGTAGATCATGTTAAAATTGAGTTGAATTGTAGGACACCAAGCTAGTGTCCAAGAATTGCTTAGTATATAGGAATATCCCCTTGATATCTCATCCCCAACAGACATATGCTGGAATTAGTTTCCAGAACCCAAAAGAGGTATGATAGCACCTTTCACTAGGGGAAAAATGTAGGGATAGAATGAAATAGAAAAGTTCAGAAAAAAAATAGTTAGAAGATAGATTTGACAGGACAGCGTCACTTACTATATGGAAGAAGAGAGGAGAATCAAGGGTAACTCCCACATTTTGGCTGAGATTTAGTAGAGGGATCAAAAAAACAAAGTTAGCGGCATCAGCAGGTTCCTCAGAGCTTCAGAGAAATTATTCTTTCCATTTTTACTTGCAGTCCTTACTTTAAAGACAATTGATCCAGGAGGCTAGGGAAATTGATGCCAGTAATAGACATGCTACTCTTGGAATACATCCTCCCTTCTGTCTCTCCTACCCTGTTCCTTCTTCCTTTAAGAAAAGTCCATTCATGGACATTTTGTAAAGAATATTTACTAGTGCAGTTCTCTTTGGTTACACCACCAGTGCCTCAGTTAATCCCAGGAATGGAAACACTGTGGATTATTTCTAATATCCTTTTTTAGCTGTCATACAAATAGACTGTCTTTGTTTTGAATACTTTTTACATGATCACAGTCTTATAAAACCTTGGAAGTACAGTATAAAAGGTTTTTTACCCAAAAAAACTCTGAAAATAAGTTGTTGATCTGATAACCCATCACTCAAAATTTCTTAAAGGTTTACTTCTCATAATCATGTCTCCTATATAACCAAAATAAATGCATCAAAATAAGAAAATATTCCTAGATTTCTGGAACAATAAAATGTTCTAGGCTTATCTTCCATTCTCTACCCAAGACCTGAAATCAGCGACCTTCAAGTATCCTTGTTTCCTTTTAATGAGGGATGGTATTTTGAAGCCAATATCTGGGTAATGTGTATGCTTCTAAGCCAGAAGTAAACAGAAGTTGGGAAATAAATACGAGTGTGCACATTCACACACACACACACACACACACACACACACACACACATACATGTGAATACACACCATTACATCAACTCTATCTACCTATAGAAACAATGGAAACTGATAATCTAATATTTGCATTTTGAAACCGATACTCTAATATTAGCATTTCCAATCATAACACCACAGGGTTAGTTTGTTTTCTTCCTCTAGATATTTGTTCACCTTTCTCTGATTGTAGAAAAACCAGTTCCTATTTATAGTCATTTATTCAGTTGATCCTAGTACATATAATCAATCTCTTAGGTTGATCTCTGCCTCCTTCCCCTTGTAGATACCCTCCCCACATTCCTTGGGATCTGATACTCTTCTCTTGGTTACTGTGCCTCCTCCTCCCTCCCCTGCCCCCAATCTGAACACTTACATTGTTCTGCCCCACTTAATGGCTTTAGGATTGTTTAAAGAGTGAAGAGAATGGGACAGTAGGAAGCAGAAAAGGCACAGGAAGAAAGCAGTATAGTCTGTAGGCTGTTTGCATCAGTTTGTCTGCTGAGCGTACACAGTAATGGGCAATATAAATTGGTGGGTAATATCAACCTGTGGTTCAGGGGGAAATCCTCATTCCCAAATTTTTGGTGTAAAAGTAATTTTAAGAACATTTAGTTTCTTACTATATGCTTTTAATTCAGACAGAACTATAACTTGCAAAAATTATGGCCATGGTTCCTTTACTGCTTGAGGCTCACATATAGAACTCATGGTGATAATTCTCTCCTTTCTCCATCCTCACCCCTGTATTGTTATTTTTTAAACATGAAATCAGATGTTTTCATTCCCATAAACAAATAGAGAGACGATAAAGGGATGTTGGTAAGAAAGCAATGGAGGTGGGGTGTGTGTGTGTGTGTGTGTGTGTGTGTGTGTGTGTGTGTGTGAGACAGGGAGAGAGAGAGAGAGAGAGAGAGAGAGAGAGAGAGAGAGAGAGAGAGAGAGAGAGAGGAGAAGGGAGAGAGAGCATTCTGTTGGGCCCATTACATTCTGGGAAATAGTGTTCTCTATATAATTTACTAAGGGTAAGTGTATGAGCATCTGTTTACTTACGTACATTACCCCTTCTGGTAAAAGCACCTGGTTTCCCTTGGGACCAAAAGTCATTCATTCTCAGTCCATGAATTTTGATATCGCTTATTTTAAGTGCATGTACTTTCAGCCAACTGAAGCATTGCATCTCCTTACCATTGTGATTATTTCAAAGATCTAAGCAGAGTATTCAGAGCCTGAGACTTAATTCTTAGACTTTTGTTGGAATTAACACAGATGAAGTGTTCTTTTTATTTACTGAGCATGCTGAGAAGTAGGATATAAGGCTAGAACTGATGGCAACTATTTTGCCATCTTGAAAAAAAACAGTCTGCTTGAGAATAGAGCCACCATACAAGAAAGAAAAACCAAGATATAGTGCTATTGAACAGACTTGGTGATGTAATTTAAACTTTTATCCAAAAGATTATAGATACAGATACACATTTTTTAGTGTTTTTAATATATTCCCTAAATGTTCACTAGTATTTTATAAGCAGAAACATACATATATAATTGAAAATATACAAACCTGAATTCAAGTAACAGTCGTATGACGGTGGTGAAATAAAGCCTTATTTCATCTTGACAATTATTAGAAGCTCATTTTATGGAAATTTAACAAAGAAAATGATCCATGTATATTACTTTATGACATGGTTCTATGCATCTAAAGAGTCTCCAGAAACTAATATTTTCCACATGTAGCAGTCAAAAGATTTTGCTTTTAAGAATAAAAGTAAAACTACTTTTTTTCTCAGCACATTTTATTAAAGAAATATCTCAATATAGAAGTTACTGTATGATTAGAAATAGAAAAATTACAAGTCAGTGAGAAATTAGTCTAAGGCGCCAAAGAGCTACAGAGAGTAATACTATTGATTCATCTATTCACATAGGTCACTGCCTTCCTTCATGTCTCTACTCCAATGTTAGCAGTAAGGAGGCCTTTCCTCATACACTTACACCCAATACTTCTGCTTTGTTTTAGTTCTTAGCATTCATCATCATCTAGAATACTACATAAATATTTTTAATTAATTACTTCTTCCTAATAGAAAGTAAATTTCATAAAATCAGATTTTGTTCTTCTTTTATTTTTCTCTATCCCCAGTGCCTGAAAGAATGCCAGGCACATTATAGATGAACAATAAATATTTACTGAATGAATGAATGAATATTGGAGTTAGTAGGGAGAAAGAAATTTCCCAGGACTCTTCAGCTATTCCAAGACACTCTGCTGTAAACTTATCTTTAGCTCTTGAGTTATTTCCCTCTAGATTCCACCTTCATCTTCTCAGTTATCCTGTTGACATCCTACACAATAAACACATAAATGACTATGTTGTCCTGTAAAGGCTGTGTCTCCTTAAGACATTACCAGAGAATCAACCATTTGAATATCCATGTGGACATGGGTTAGGATTAGATCCAAACATTTCTAGTCATCTCCCATATTGACATCTGGTTGGCTACACATCTGTGGTCATTGACTTCAGTGTTCCTTCCATGAACTTTTCAAGTATTGAAGCTTTCATAAACTAGCTTGTATTAGAGAAGAATACAAGACCTTCTCTTTGGTATAGAGAAGTGTCCCTTGAGCATCCTTAGCAATATGCTAGTAGAATGTGTGCTCTCTAGTACCCTATACCACAGTTCTTTGAACCTTACATGTGGCATCTGGGCCTTCAGCTCTCCATATCATTTACTCTGCCCTTTGTTTGTAACGTCTTCTGATGGGTGAAAGGACAATTGTGAGATCCCAGGCTACATTCATTCCAATAGCCATCTTCACCTAAGATGGTCACCATAGCAATCATGAATGATTGTCTTATTTAGAAAAAGAAACATTGTTTTGAGTAGGTAGAGAAAAGAGTAATCTTTTCCAGATTACATGTGGCTGAAATGGCATGTTAGGGTTAAGGAGCTTTGCTTTGTTTTTTTTGTGTTTTGTTTTTTTTTTTAATTTATTGGGGTGACAATTGTTAGTAAAATTACATAGATTTCAGGTGTACAATTCTGTATCACATCATCTATAAATCCCATTGTGTGTTCACCACCCAGAGTCAGTTCTCCTTCCATCACCATATATTTGATTCCCCTTACCTTCATCTTCCACCCCCCAACCTCCTTACCCTCTGTTTGGTTTGTTTAAAGATAAAAAATATACTTGTATAATACTAATTGCAAAGACAAACACACATATATAATACACATATATACATAAGCATATATGTATATTAGTAAGTATATATGTGTAATATATACATATATATTACTTGTAAAGACTTATTAAAATAGAAAAAACTGATGATTCAGGAGAGAAACAATGGGGAGATATATAGAGGTAAAATCCTTAAATATGTGAAAAGGACTCTAGTGTCCAAAAGAGAATATGGTCTTATATACAACATATAGAGTTTACCTATAAGAACTGACAGGAATTGGGGTATATACATTCAGATAAATTTAGTGGTACATTTGGCATTAGGAGCATGTCAAATTTCTTTCCTGATTGTTTTCAATCAGAAAACTAAGACACAATGTCTTCAATTAAGAGAAAAGAATAGGAAATGGTGTTGGGAGTTTGAGGAGAGAAGAGAAGTAAGCATACTGTACAGCAGAGTGAGAGACTTTCCTTTTTTCAGAGAATGGTAGTGGAATGGTTACAGAAGCACCATGGTCCCACTTGAGGTTTGTGGTGATGAATTTAAAATGAGACTAGTTAGTATGAGTGAGTGTTTTTATTAGGTCAAATTTAGATATTCTTCACCAGCATGAACACTAGACACACTGTACTCATTATTTTCCCTCCTCCATACTGATTAAGAAATGTCTGTTCGCTAGAAGGTAACACTCTTAACAATGAGGAAATAACAATAAGTGTAGTTTAAGAAGCTCAAATAAAAATATTCTGACAACATCAAGTTTTGACAAAGATATGGAGCAACAGGAACTATAACTCATTATTGATGGGAATGTAAAATGTAACAGCCACTTTGGAGGATGGTTTGGCCATTTCTTACAAAACTAAACATACTCTTACCATATGATCCAGCAATCACACTCTGTGGTATTTACTCAAATGAGTTGATAACAATGTTCTCACAAAAACCTGCACATGGATACTTATAGCAGTTGTACTCATAATTGTCAAAACTTGCTAGCAATCAAGATGTCCTTCGGTAGGTGCATGGATAAATAAACTGTGGTTCAAGCAGATAATGGAATTCAGTGCAAAAAAGAAAAGAATCATCAAGCCACAAAAAGATATGGAAGAACCTTAAATACATATTACTAAATAAAAGAAGACAATCTGAAAAGGCTACATGCATACTATAGGATTCCAACTATGTGATTTTCTGGAAAAAAGGCAAAACTAAAGGTACAATAAAAATATTGATTGCCAGGAGTTGGGGGTGGGGAGGGATGAATTGCCAGAGCACAGAGGAGTTTTAGGGCAGTAAAATAATTCTGGATGGTACTGAAATGGTAGATATATGTCATTATATATTTGTCCAAACACATAGGATGTACACCACCCAGAGTGAATCATAATATAAACTGTGGACTTCAGATGATGATGTGTCAGTGTAGGTTTATTGATTATAACAAATGTACCACTCTGGTGTATGATGTCCATAGTGAGGAAGGCTGTGCATTAAGGGGTAGGAGGTTATATGGGAATTCTTTGTACTGCCCTTCAAATTCGCTATGAACCTAAAACTGCTCTAAAGGTTAAAGTCTATTTCAAAGAAATATGTATCCCTTCCATGAAAGTATCTTCCTACATGGCCTTCTACAGTATTTGAAATTTAGTTTTTTAATATTTATTAAAGTTAAAACATAGCTTTTTTGGAAGCTTCCAAATGAAGCAAATAATCATAGAAAGGTTAAAAAATAAGAAGAAAATTTTATGTGAATAAGATCATGTACATTGCCAGTTACATAGGAAACATTTCAAACCCCTTCATTTAAAAAAAAATTTTTTTGTCTATTTAATTTCCTTGGATTCTTGAATTTCTCATCTGCTACTATGTTTTGTATATTGTGGATAGATGATAGAACGTCTTTATCTACCAGCCTCTCCCAGGTTCACTTTTTTTAACCCTTTTTATCCTTCACATGGAAGGGCTTAGAAGACATTTTGAGTGGGAATTTAAACTTCATACTCTACTAACTTACAGACAGCTCAATATATATATATATATATATATATATATATATGGCTTCATTATTTTTTTCGTTCACTGCAAAATTAAAGTTCCCTGACCACTGTGTAAGTATTTTCTATTGATTATTTTTTTTAAGTCACACGGATAGTACAAAGTACAAAATGAGAAAATCTCATCTTACTGATTTGAAATAATGCATACTAAAAATAGACTACCCCTTCAAGAAAACTAAATAGACCTATATTTTATTACCTTAAAAATGGAAAAGTAAGAAATTTCTCCTTGGAAAATGTCTTATTTTTGTTCTTTTTAAGATTCCCTCTCTATTTAAGGAGTAGATAAAAAAAAATAGAATGAAAGAAGGAAGGCAATCATCTGAAGAGAATAAATGTGAGTCTAAAAAAAATGATGCTCAGAGAAAAAAAATAATTAGTAAGGGCATCCAGGAGACATATAAAATAGCAAAGCTATAACAGGTTACCATTAGCAAAGGATATAAAGGGAAGCTTGTCAGAGATTAGAAGTGATTACAAAGTCGAAGCACGCAGTGGGAAGGGCGGGCTCACTACTTTTCAGGGACAGGAGAATAAGCAGAATGCAGCAAGGTGAGGGTTGAATTTCTTAATAGCTACTTTACCTCAGTCATTGACAACAATTATAATAGGAACAGGATGCTGAAGGCAATAAGAGTTAATGAGAAAAACATGTAACTAGGCAAAATTTAAATCATATTTAGTTTAAAAAAATGAATCCAAGTAACTTGGAATGTATTCAACTCTACAGAGTATATGATATCCACTCTAGAATACTAATTTTTTAACAAGGTAAATCTAGCAATAGAAGCATTACAACACATTCTAGAAAACTATAGTTAACTTTTTAACTCTTTTCGCTTCTAAATTACAAAACTCTTACATGAACTTTGTAAAGTACTGTATAAAATAAAAACTCTCCTTCATTATCCAACTTTCTTCAGATCTTTCCACCCCCTAAACAATTCCACTAACTCTTAGGTAACTATTATTGGCAGTTTAATGAGTATACTTCTAGACGTCTTTTGAAATCTTAGATACACACCATAACTATGCACACATATCAGATATAAATCTCCATTTACAAACTTAGGTATGAAAGAAAGTAACTTTCATTTTCTATAATTAGACTAAAATTTTTTAAAGTGCCCCAATTAGAAACCTAATCACCATTTGTTCTGGATTTCTTACCCCTTTGCCTGGGGTTGTGTCCTAGGTCTTGGAGACTTGTATAGTATCAAGGTGTCAGGAGTGGACCTGTCATCTGAGCATATCTGCACCCACAAAAGAACTTTAATTCCCATTCAGTCTTTGACCTTCATTTCACTGAGATCTTTCCTATGCCTTCCCTCATTTTCAATTCCAAGTTCTTTCCATTTTCACTTGTTCTCTAAGCCATGTCTCCCTGGTTTGAAGTACATATGACACCTAAATAAGTGCAATAAGCTCTTAGTCATTCTTCTGCTTTTCTCTACAGTGTGTTTTATACATCAGTCAGAGAGATTGTGAAAGCATGAGCTAAATTATGTGAACCCTCTGCTTAAGCCACTCCAGTGTATTCCTACCTCACCCAGAGTACAGCTTAAGTTCTTATAATGATCTACAAGGACCTGAAATCTGGTCTCTTTACCTGTTTGATTCATTCTCTCCCACTCTCCACTGGCTCACTCTGCTCCAGATACACTAGTCTCCTCCTAATTCTGTGAACTCGGCCAAGCACGCTTCCACCTTAAGGCCATTCTCCTGTCTCTTTATTTCTTCTGGTTACAATGCTCTTCAGACACTGAAAATCTGTAAAGTGTTTATTCAAAAGTCACTTTTCATTGAGGTGCTCCAGAGCTTCCCCATCTAAAATTTGCTTCTTCTATAGCTAATAGTTCATATATCCTTTAGAAGTTTTACATCATACAACATGTATTTTATTTTTTTACTGTGTTTACTATCTGTTTCCAACTCTACAATGTAAGCTCCGTGAAGGCACACAATTTTATTCATTGCTCTCAATGGATGGCTTTTAGAGCCAATTTAATGCCAATGGAAATCCCCAATTTGGGATACAATGAAGAAGGAAACTATTTACTGTAAACAGCTCAAATATGATACAGCTCAGCAGGGAGAACCACAAGGCAGTGAGAACAGCATGACTGTGGAATAGCTCAATAGTGTTACAGCTCAATTATGAAGCAGCCTGACTGTGGAACAACACAGCTCTGAGGTAGCCCTTAGGTGAGGAGGCCCTGGGGCAAGGTTCTTCTCTGGCTAGATAGTTTTTCTCCAATCTGCTCTGTCCTGCTCTACTCCAGTCCACTCTGCCTGCTGGCTTCACCTGCACTGCTCTGTCCAGCTCCTCTCTGGTCCAGGGAGACATCTTTGATGTTTCAGGTCCAGCCAAGGAAACTCAGTCTTCACTCTTACATAAAAATGGACAGTGTGCTCCACAAGCCAGAGGAAAGCTGACTTATTTAAAGAGAAGTTCTCACCGCTGGTCCTTGATTGGTCATCCTCTTGCAAATGAGGACTCAAATCCTCAGTCTGATTGATCCAAAAAGCACTGTCCTGTTTGGTTGGGATGGAGCCCCTCTGATTGGTCAGTGAAAATGCTAATGAGAATATAGTTTTGCAGCTCCGATTGGAGCAGGAAAGTCTCAGTCCTATTTGTTGAAATAGGATTCCAGGAACTCCTTTATAAGAGTTGGCTCAAATGACAGACACACATTGAAGCAGGCAGTTAAGTGCAGTACACAGGTAGCTAGCTTAGTGCAGGTTTCTTCCTGAAGTATGGTTTGCGTGAGAGGCCTCTGTTTAGCAAATGACTGCTAGGCTCTGTTTTTAAATTTGAGCCCAATTAGCCACCAGGAGCCCTTTTTGGTAGATATCTTCTTTCTTGGGGTCAACATTACTGTATTCCAAGTCTCTAGCAATGTGTCTGGCATATAGAATGCCTTCAATAAGCATATTTTAAATGAGTGATGGAAAACTTACAGTTTGAGGTGTCTGAGACACATTTGAAAGGGTTCAAAGGCGTCTCAAAACTTCAGACCTGTTTTCGTTTGTTTGTTTAATTTTTGTTTTTGTTTGTTTTTTACTAGATAGGTATTTTCTTTACTTTTATACTCCATTGAACAGAACAAATCAATTAAGAACCTGTTTCTTTTGAAACTTTCCTGGAAATGGCTAAAGATAACTCCCATCCTAACACTTGCTAAATATGTCTGATAATCATACTATTTTGGAAAAGATGTAACCACTGAGCCCTAGTTTAGGAAACTTTGACCATTCTAATTCTTACTTCTAAGTCTTTCCCAGTTCCTGGAATATTTACATAGAAGGAGGATGGCGAAAGCCTGAGTTATTTTTGTCATGAGTGCTGTAGGGACACACATTTTACAAATTCAAAAGCCAAGACGGACTCTTCCATTCAGAGAAACTTTGCTATGTCAAGCATTTTGAATGAATGAATAAATTAATGAATGAACATAGATGTCCTAGTCACCCTTGGGGGCAGAATCACAGTGTAGCGTAACATAACAGAAACAAATAACAAAACTACCAGCTAGCATATAAAGCATTATACTATTTACATAGTTAGATATGAATATATAATACTTTAATATGACTGGAATTAAACCACTCATCACTTGACTTTTTTCCCCCCCACTTAATAAACCTTGGTAAGTTTTCCTTAATAGAATCAATGGTCATAACTTATTCTTTTAAACAGCACCGTGGTCCTTAGTATTATTATAATCTATATTGTGATTGTAGAACAAAAATATGCCACAATGAAATTACGATAATTTGAGAAGGATTTAATAAAGGGTCTATTTGCAAGAGTGCAATTAAGGTATAATGAAGCCAGAAAAGATGGTACAGAAATCTCAAGAGAAGAGGCAGCAGCCAGAATTCAGGGAGGCTGAGATGAGCACAGAGCCAGGGCATGTGGAACATGCATCTTGACCTCACTCTCCTTTCTTAGATCTTTAACCAAGATCGCCTTTGATTAAACTCAATAAGAAGCCAGAGAGCAAGGAAGCTCAATGATTTAATCTGTTATGGGCAGCCTTCAAGGGCAGAGAGAAGAATGAAGAAGGGAAGAAGAAATAACAATATGATGATATATCCTTCCAGGAAAATCTCACTGACACATACCATACACATATATATCTTCACACTTACTTATTTCTATACTATGATTTGTTTTTTGTACCTAGAAATCTTTCTACATCATTATAGACAAACTTTCTCTTCTAAATATCAGCATGAATTCAGCTGTACTAGGAAATGTTAAACATATCCCGTCCTCCATAGATAAGTTTTAGATTGTTGCCAATTGTTTGTCATTAACAAAAATGCTGCAATTACATACATACATTTTCCACTGTTGTGAATATGTCTGTAGGCTAAATTACTAGACATGTATTTTTTTTGTGTTCAAAGGAAAAGTACCTTAGCTTTTAGAAAATATACTGTATTTAGTATGAAATATATTATGCATATAGAAAATAGAATTTTAAGCTAACCTTCATTTAACCAGTATTCACATCGAGAAAGAGAAAACTGCTAGGACTCAAGAAGCATCCCCTTTGCTCTTCTCCCAACCCCATAAAGGTTAACTGCCATGTTGATTTTTGTGGTAACTGTTTCTTTAGTTACTGATAATTACATTTACATATTTTTAAACTTCATATAAATGTAATCGTTTGTTTTCTTTTCCCTCATTCATTTGTAATCTGTTTTCCCTCAGCTTGTTGGTGAGATTCTTTCATGTTGTGACATTTATTTGTCACTTAGTCTTAGTCATTTTTCTTGTATAGCTTTCTCTATGCCACAACTGATTTAGTCATTCTACTGATGATGAATATGTGGACTTTTTACAGTTTTCTTTTTTTCTAACATATGCATGTTAAAGTGAAGAATCTTGTAAATATATGTAGAAAAACAGGGGCAAACATTTTTTCTGAGTCATGGCTATGAGAGAATTGTCTAGGCATAGAATATGCAGGTTTTCAATTTATCACATAATGATAAGCCAAACCGTTTTCCCAAGACTTTTATAACTTAAGCTTCTTCTATCAATGTTAAAGTATTTCTATTGCTTTATCCTCCTTGGTACTTAATGTTACATGTTGGCGTAGGGAGAGTTTAGTTAAATTACTCAATAATATGGCTTCTTTGGCATCCATTTTGTGTGGAAGTTAGCACACTCCACACTAAATGTAAGATACCCCTACCAGCAGCCTGGGAGCTGCTCAGCACCCTGGTGGTGTACCAGCATGTCGAGGAACTGTTATTCACTCTCCGGGTCTAGAGGCCAGCCCTAATGATCCTGTCACCATTGTGCAAGTGGAGGCTGCCCCCAATCCCTGTGAGGTCGATTGGGGCACCCTGGAGGGAGAAGCGGCCACCTACGAGTCTGGCCACCAGGGAAGCTGATGGCAGATCTTTCCAGTGACAGTTCTTAGGGTCAAATCAGTGGGGATAATAGAGAATTTAGAAACTGAAACTCAAAAGTTTTACACATGTGAAGATTCGAAATATTTTAAAACACTGTGCAGCAGGAGGGAGAAAAAAAAAGGGCCGACTGGCTGTTGAGAGCGTTTAATACTGGTTGTGAGCTACTCCTTATCATCACAGAAATAAGATAACTTGTAGGAATTTCCAAGGATGCAAACACATAACCTTTCAAAAGATCCCCACAGCATTACCCGAGGGACTCACAGCTCCTCAGAGCTTGTCCCACCTTCTGGGGACAATTGTTCATTTCCAATTCTGATGGCAAAGACAATAATCAGATACTTCTGGCTCTTTTAGACGCAAAGGCCCAAGTCACTGTAATTCGAGGTAACCCTTCTAAATTCCCCTAGGGAACCTCATACAGCCTACAAAGGTCTAGCAGGTAAAACTGTAAAGGGAGTATAAATTAAGCTGGATGTGTCTATTGGCACCATATTGCTAAAACATACCTGGGTCAATAAAACCTGTATAATCATGATCTCTAAGCAATTTGGTAAAGGTGTGTTGCCTTAGGTTCTGTATTAAAAGAGGGCCATACTGCCCTCTTAGTATGAGACTTGGTTGGGTCATAGTGGGGACAGAGCCCCAAAAAGCAGTTTCCAGGCTCTCGGCCTCACATAGAAAGGTGCTGGCTCAGGTAGTAATTGCAAGCGGCACCGTGAGGGTTGAGAATTGTGTGGCTTCTGTTTCCTGTTTCTCCAACCCAGCCGCCAGTGAGAGTATAGTGGTATGACTCCCCTACCTATGGCTCCGTGGGTGTTCCTTTTTGGCCTCACCATGTCCTGCGTTCTTATGTGGGGAATGGGACCAGAGACCCCGCAGGCCGCCCCGCACGACAGTCATCAGTGTGTGGAAAATGATGAGACAATAAAAAATCGACATCGTAAGGGGAACATTCATCTGGTGAGTGGATGTGAAAAAACTCCTCCTTAATGTTAAAGGAGTGGGGATTCCCTGTAAGTATTTATAGGGACCTTTGGAAAAGACTGGTAGTTGGCTGAGGTGGGGGCGGTGGGGAAGGTTGGAGACCTGAGGGCTGGAAATGAAGCAGTATTAAAGCCTGGGGTAAAGTTCTGTCCATTTGGAGGACCACCTATTGAAAAACAGGAGGAGCATGTCTTTGAGTAGGCCTTTGTGCCCCTCTGTAAGTCCAGGTGCTTGGGGCTACTTAGCCAGATGAAAATTCCACAAGATTCCATGTTTTAGATAGAACCCATGACTGAACAACTTGGGAGGCGAAATGGGTACCTTGATCTGAATCTATAATGTTTGGTGGGCCAAAGGGGACGAGCACATACCTAGTTAAGGAGATTACATGGTGGGAATCAGCATTCCTGTAGGGGGCAACCAACAGGAGTCCAGGGGAGGTATCTGTGATGGTGGTTGTATACCTATTAACTCCAGCAGAGGGTGGTAATCATCAGATAAAATCAATTTGCAGTCTCAAGTAAGGTCTCTCTGGAATACATGTCCCCACCTGGGAGGCTTCCAGAAATCTGCTTGGGAGTAAAGGGGACAATCATTTACCACTTTGGATAGAGCTGGATGAGGGGATGCGGAATCTGTATGCCCAGTCAGTGAGTGCTGTCACTCCCCTATGGCCTGATGCAATACTCTGCTAGTCGGTATAGCAGATATCTAAAACTGCCACCTGTACTCCTCTCCATATATTATTCATAATCCTGATTGTGCATCATGACCCTACCCCCCACATTCCCTAAGGTCCCTGGTTGTTCCCATGGCTCTCACCATCTGCCAGGGGACAATGGCTGAGAAAAGGATTTCAAACAGTAGCGAGTCTATTCATCACAGCCTTCATTGTTATTGCCTTGGTTAAATGAGCTTTACAATGGCTTCAGGAAACAATACCTAGGTCCTTTAACATATCTGATACATAACTAATTGCTATACTTCATGACTAGGCATCATCACAAGATGGACTGTTGAGAGTTTAGCTAAACTTCTTCATAATATTCCTGCCATGGCATCCGTTTTGTGTGGCCAAGTAGCCTGCAGGGGGCTTGAACTGACACTAGTCTTGCCCTAAAGGATAGCCTGCAGAGTCACAAGTAAATATAAGTTCTTGAAATGAATGCCCCGCCCACCCTTGTGATAAGCATTCTCCCCCACCTCCCAGGGCCTTCCCTGTGAGCCCCTTAAATAAGAGCCCTGTGAAGCATACCAAAACCCTTCCTCTTTTGTGTTTGAATGCACCAATCTAGCCTTAGTCCAAGATCCCCAAATCACCCCACAGGCCCTAATGAAGGCATGTGCCCAGGTCCTGCCTCTCTCTGTCTACACCCTGCCTTGACATCTCTGTGTAGCCCCTCAAGGCCTATACTTCCTCCGGAACCTGTGAGTAACAAATGTCTCTTTCAGTTTCCTTTGTGGTATGTTGTTGAACCCTGGGTTGCCATCCAGCACCCCCAGGCTCTGCTTAAGAAAAGTCAATTTTAAAGTCACAATTAGAATTTGTTTCACATCTATGAGAATGGCATATAGTTGAAACTTTAATTGAAATTTTCTGAATTTCTATTGCGGTTGAATGCTTACTTTTCACCTGTTTAGTAAGTATTTATGTTCTGTATATATCTACTAAAATATTTTGCCTACTTTTTCATTACCTTTTTTCACAGACTTATAGTCTTGCATCATAATATGTGCCTCGAATATCTACTTGCAGCTTGCCTTTTATCTTTCATTGTGGTATGTATTGATGAAAAACACTTAACGTAGGACATTTGCGTATTTATTTTTAATTAAACATACCAGGGCAGAGGGCATTAACGTATTATTTCATATAATTTTCTAAAAGTTGAGTAGTTTTGACTTTCATATTAGGATGGTAATTCACCTGGACCTGCTTTTTATGTATGATTTGATGCAAAATTTCAATCTCATTATTTTGCATACAAATATCCAATTTTGTTAACAGTATTTACTGAAAACTCCTCTCTTTCTGACTGATCTTGTAATAAGGCCTCTGCTATAAATGAAGTTCCCATACACATGTAAGAGGGTATTTACAGTCAATATTTAAGTTCATGGGTCTATCTGCATATACTATACTACCTTCAAAACTACAGTTCATATGATGTTTTATTTTGATACCTGCTAAAGTATCTTTCATCTTTTCCTATTTCTTAAACAGTGTCTTAACTTTTGTATTTCTTCATATATTTTAGAAATTGAAATATGAATTTGAGGAGAGCTGGTATCTTCCTATACTGAATTCTTCAATCTATGATTATGGCATATATCTTAATTTACTTAGTTTTTCTTAAATTGTACTCAATAAAAGTTTTTGATTTTATAAAAATTCTAAGAACGATGTAGTAACTTGCACAGCCCAATGTTCCTATCGAGAACAACTAGAAAAGTGGTTGAAATAACTTAAAAAAAATTTGAAGAAATTAGAGTTCTACCAAAGAAACCAAGAATTAAAGGAACAGATTCTGAAAAGGAAGTTGTTATGAGGGTGTGTTGAGCCAACATTTTATGAGAAATCCAGGAAGACAGCTAATAAAAAGGGACAAAGATATGAGTGGTAGATAGTATGTCTCATGGGATCAGAAGGAAAAAACGTAGACATAAGAGACAAAAGTTGGAAAACTGATTCCAGTTATTGTGGAAGTTTATATTAATACATTTATTATATTCAGAAGCTTAGCATGTAAGGTGAATAAGACGCTAAGCCAAACACCTCTGAAAATTATAGTGATATAGTGAGGTTTTATTGTTGTTGTTTTTCACTCTTGTTCATGTAATGACTTAAATATCAGAGTTCTTCTGCACTTTAATGATACTATTCCATTAATATCTTGCCTTTACATATCTAATGAGAATTTTTCTGCCATTCAAGTCATTGTCCTCCTAAAATTAATTGTCAGTTTTCTCTGGATACTTTCAAATGCATTCTTTGTTTTTGCTGATCATTAGTTTCATATAATGTGCCTAAGCAATATTTAAGTTTCCACTGTGTGGGGCTCACTGAGTTTTTTAAATTTGTAAATTTCAGTCTGTAATCAATTTTTGGTTTTTGTTTATTTATTATTATTTCTTCAAATACTAATTCTTTCTTATTCTGTCTTTTCTCTTTTTCTGTGGCTCCAAGTACTCATATATAACTTTTTAAGATTACTTTTCAGTTCCTGAGGTCCTGTTTATTTTTCAAATATTTTTTTCGTCTGTCTTCTTTTATATTGAATAAAGTGTTTGGATCAATCGTAAATGTCACTTACATACTTGCAATTTTCATTTCCCTATTAGGTTTATCCAATGGATATTTTATTTTAGATATAACATTTTTCAAATCCAAAATTTCCACTTAAAAAATATTTTCTATCCCTCTACTGACATGTCCTATTTTTTCACTCACTGTGAAGATGTTATCCGTAACTTCATTGGGTACAGTTTGATTAGCTCTTTTAAAGTCCTTTAATGATAATTCCAACTTTTTTTTTTATCTTGGGGTTGACATCTGTTCATTGTATTTTCCTTTAGGATGGTTCACATTTCCCTAACTCTACATGTTGGATAATTTTGGATTGACATTGTGAATATTAAATTGTACACACTCTGGATTTTGTCGTATTCTTCTGATGAGTGTTGATATTTTCATTTCGCAGGAAGTTAACTGGTCCAAGTTTAAACTTCAAGTTCTGTTATGCTTACTTTTGGTGGTAGTTCATATCTCAGTAAGAATTCTTCCAGTCTGTCCCACTCTTGCATGGTCCAGGAGTCATAAACATGAGCATTGTTTATAGATTAAGATTGGGCTTCCCTTTTTGGGCTTTCTCCTTTCTAATGTTTCCCCTTTCCCCTCTGCTTGGTATTATCAACCCTAGATTTTCCACATATGAATACATTGAACTTTCTGTTGAAGTTTTAACTTCCCTCTGCCATCACCACAATTGCAGCTACTATCTGCAAAGGGCCACAGAAACAAATAACTCACTATGTCCTTTTTACTTACTCCACTTTTTAACAATTTTCCAAAGTCTACAGGCTTTGATCACTTTCTAGAGTCCTCCACTAATTGATTTTTGAATTTTGCCAGAAGTTATAGTTATTATTTATGGAAGAGTCAGTTTTTTTTGTTGCTGTTTTTTTTTTTTTTTTTTAGGAAATCATTGCCTTAAGATAGAAACAGAACTCTTTTCCTTCACCCCTTAACATAGTTTTTAATTATCTGCTGGAATTCCTCATCTATTTAAACATGATGCCAAATTTTCTACTAGATCCATTAACATATATGCCTTATTTATAGTAAAGTCTTTGTATATTTATTCCAATACCTGTGGATCTCAAGGTCTCTTTCTGTTAACTCTTTTATCTCTCTTAATTTGGTGTCATATATCCTTGCTTCTTTACATGCATCATAATTTGATATTATGCTAGACAGCATGTATAAAAGATAGAGATTGAAGAAAATAGTATATCCTCCAGAAAAGGACATGGCTGTTTTCCTGACAGGGTGCTAGTACTAAGGGCTGAGTCAATTTAAGCTGCTATTAAGCTGAGTCTGAGCTCTATTACAGTTTTAGATAGATTCACTTTACCATATGCTTCAAATATTTTGAGGACAGGATCAGGATTTTATTTTCAATATAGTTTTGAGTCTCAGAACTTGTGTGTATCATTTTACAGTTTACAGCTTAGAAGCCAACTTTCAAACTTGTAGGAGACCTTTTTCTGCATCAGTCTAGCCACCAGCTTTTTTTGTTGTACTGGAGAGTTGCTCTCCAGACCTCCGTTGGGCTTTTTTGATTCATGAGGACTCCCTTCACCCGGCTGTTCTTTCCCTAGCCTTTGGAGGGCCAATTTCTATGTCCCTGATGAAAGTTCAGTGGTCCCAAAGCGATTTCTCTCAGCTCTTCTGATAAGACCCAGTCCTTATACATTGGCTACATTTCACTGAGTGCTGTGTGTCCCAGAGAGATTTCCTTTTTCTCTTGACCTATCCCATGTATAAACTGGGGGAAATACACTGAAAGGAAGGAATTTATTTCAAGTCTCTTGCCTTTTCCCAGGCTTAAATTCACTCAACTTGATTCATCCAATGAAGGCCTGTGGCAAACTGTGACTGTGGACTTATCATGTCACTAGGGCTTCTCAAGAGGCTAATCCTTGATGCATATTGACATTAAACACTGCTAAAAGTGTGGCTGGGTTTTCCTTACTTCGTCTATAGAGAATATTGCTTCTTATTGCCTGAATGCAGTCCGGGGTATCTTCTCCAATAGGAAAGACACAACTTTCTACATCTTCTAAAATGTAGTTATTTTAGAGTCTTTTTGCCTACTCTGTTCAGGTATGGTAAAACAAAACAAAAAGGTCAAACAAAACAAAAAGATTTTTGTCTTATTGAGCTTGTTCTCATTGTTAGAATAAAAACAGTTTCATTTGATTTTTCTTTTTATATTCACACTGGGAAAAGAATTGTGTCCATGGCTTTTTAGTTTTCCTATATAGATATTTTGTATGGTTTTATGAAGATACATATAGAAATTAAAAATCTAGTCTTATACCACTATCACTTTCCCAAAATTACTGCCTGTTTTCTATTATTAATTAATTTAAGAAATGCTTACATATTAAAAAACCTTGTTTTTCGTATTTGTTGCAAATTTTTAGAAAAGCATCAAACTCTGAATTGAAAAGAACATGAATAATAACTATATTTTGAACATTACATATGGAAAATTAGTTGCCTAATTTTAAAATTAAGTGTTATGAGATGTTTAGAAAAATTATATTCAAGATTAATTTGAGAGAATCTGATATCCATTTAGATTTAATTTGAAATAATTTGTGATATGTACTTAGTTCCATCCCTTTATATTTAAGGAAATATTTAAAAACTTATAGCAAATCAAAACATGCAAAGAGAAAAGAAGATCAGAGAAGAAACATAAAGCTCAAAGGAAGGCAAATATAAAACAATTCATGCTATTAAATGCCCTCAAAATACTTGATAAATAACTTTGTTATTTTATATAGAATATAAAAAGTGTGTATATGCATTATGAATGTAATTAGAAAAACATGAATTTAAGAACATTTTAAACAAATGAGGCATATAATTTTTTATGATGTCTCAAAGCGAGGCAAAAGGGCAACCATTAGACTGAAATTGACAGCTATTGGGTACAAAGAGCAAGAATTCCTTAATTCCGGCAATAATTTTGACTACTAACATATTTTCTACCAAAGTTAGGAATGGGACAAGATTATGCTGGAGAGTGGACATGTCAAATGTCTCCAAAATTATGGTAGAAGGAAGCACACTGTGAAGACTAAAAATCAACTGAATAACACACCTGACCGTTTCTTTGTCAGTAATTCTTATAACAATCTGGTATGGACAACGAGAGAAAAAGTCTACTTACCAAAATGGCTTCTTTGTATCAGCAATGAATCCAACAATGTGAATCAAGGTTTCTTGTAGTGCCTAGTGTTAAAGAAAAAGAAAAAAGACGCCATTTCTCCAGCTTGCCAAATACATTTAGTTCTTTTTTAACTTTTGGAATATTGTCATAAAAATTCTGGGTCTACTTTATTTTTGTGTCTAAATATTCTAGATTTAGTATAGTAAAACAGAACCATCAATGTTTTCTGTGGCAAGCCTGAACATTACTGCTTGCAATAAAATTGATGAAAGAGATTGTGATGTAATTATTAAGCCATTCAACAACCACTTATTTTGTATGTCTGCATATACTAACACCTAGATATGGTATAAAGCAAGGAAGACATGGAGCCTATTCCTCAGGAATGTATGATCTTTGGAGAAGATTAATCCCAAACATGAAATTCAGTCCAGACTTAAAACAATCTTAAAATGGTTAGGAAGAAATTTCAGGATTACTAACTTATGCTTATTTCACATAATTTGCTTGTTTTAAAAACTGTTTCTATAATTATTAATCTAAAAAATAGAGCCCATTAAATGGGCAATAGATATTAAAGTTTCTTTCCTATCATTTTGCTTCTTAGCTCTTTTGCAAATGTTTCTATATATCTATGATTTGATATATCAAAAAGCTGTCAGGATTCTATCTGCCTAGTATACAAAACTCCGAGTTTTTGTAAAACCAAACACTATCTCATTACAATTATAGTGATTCTCCCATAATAAAAAGATATTCTCGAGGGTAACCTCAAATCTCCACTGGAAAATTTTGCAATAGCAGTTTCTATTATTAAAACTAAAATAAATCTCTGACTCAGTAGATATCTTACCATTACATATAATGAATAAGTGGGTGAATAAGGAAAAAAAAAACAAACAATTTAGGAAATCTTTTTAGAACTCTATCCAATCCTTATATGAATATCTTGTTCCAGAACAGCACATTCTTTTTTTCAGTCTACTGAGTGGATAATTTAACTAGCCAACTTGTAAATTTTTAAAAATACCTTGGAAATTGAGCAAAACAGCATATTATATTGATCTAGTGTTTTTATTTTTTTACTTTATTTTATGTATTTATTTTTCACTCGTTTGAGTGATTTGTTGACTGAATTGGCCAAATTTACTTACTGGGTTTTTCATCTTGTAAAAATATCCAAACCAACAGCATAAATTCATGAAGTGATATTTTATATTGATGAAATCAATAAATTGTTTTTTATAGAACTTTTTTTTTTAAAGATTTTATTGGGGAAGGGGAACAGGACTTTATTGGGGAACAGTGTGTCCTTCCAGGACTGTTTTCCAAGTCAAGTTGTTGTCCTTTCAATCTTAGTTGTGGAGGGTGCCGTTCTGCTTCAAGTTGTTGTCCTTTCAGTCTTAGTTGTGGAGGGCGCAGCTCAGCTCCAGGTCCAGTTGCCCTTGTTTTGTTAGTTGCAGGGAACGCAGTCCACCATCCTGCCCAACATCCCTTGCAGGAGTCGAACTGGCAACCTTGTGGTTGAGAGCCTACTGACCCATGTGGGAATCGAACTGGCAGCCTTCGGAGTTAGGAGCATGGAGCTCTAACCGCCTAAACCACCGGGCCGGCACGAAATCAATAAAATTAAAAGTGACAAGAGCAAGAATTACAAGACTCATCTGATTTAGAAATTAACACATTTAAATTAATGTAAATCAATGAATAGCCTTCATATAAGATATATAAAAATAGCCCTAATGATGTCTTACGAAGCTAACTTGAATCAGTCAAGCTCTGCTATGCCTTGCTTATTGTACTTCGATAAGAAAAGAATATTGAGATATTTTCATTTTCTCTTAAGGCAGATAGGGAAAGGCCACATATTACTTATCCTCCCTATTACGCACATGTTCAAACAGTAAATGAAGCAAGAGAAGATAGCATTAGCTACATTTGAATGGCCTGGGATGGTTTTGTGTCTTGGTTACTTTTTCTCAGGGCATTGATACTTCTGCTGGTTGGAATCCAGCCCATCTGATGTAGATTTTAAACTAATTTTCTCTAGAATCTTTTATATTTTAAATGTGGCCAGAGGACAAGCAACATTGTTATCACCTGGAAACTTTAGAAATGCAGAATTTCTAGTCCTACCCAGACCTACTTGATCATAACCAGTATTTTAGCAAGATCCCCAGGAGTTGTGGATAAACATTAAATTTTACAGTATAGAATTTCCTTCTATCCTCACTCACTCAGTTTCATTGAAAATGAAAGAGATGCCTACTGAAATGAAAGAGATGACTACTGAGCATAAACTACATAAAATACAGAGCGCACGCTGCATTATGAAGACATGAGCTAAATCTGTGATTTTAAAACACAGCCTAAATTTATAGGAACACCAGGCTATGTTCCCCAAAATGATTTTGTCTTTTGATTGTAGTGGAAATACATAATTATTGACAGCTCTTGAAGTCTTACTAGCTTTTTCAACTGATTATCTTTAGATACAACTGAGGTCATTGTGGGGACAGAGACAGTAGTGCAGTTCCCAGGCTCTCGGCCTCGCGTGGAAAGGTGCTCACTCGGGTAGTAAATGGCCATCAGCTGTGATTGGATGGCCATCAGCTGTGGCTAGTTGGCCGTCAGCTGCAACCAGTGAGCCATTGGCCACTAATGTAACTGCTGTGGCTACGCTAGCAGCGGATGGTGGCTGGCAAGAAGATGGTGGCTGAGCTAGCAAGCGCGATTGCAGTTAGCATGTGGGGTTGATTGGTTGGCAGAGAAGCAGACAGCAGGTTGCAGATCGTGTGGCTCCTGCTTCCTGTGTCTCCAACCTAGCCGCCAGGGAGACTATAGTGGTATGACTCCCCTATCTGGCTCAGTGGGTGTTCCTTTTTGGCCTCGCCATATCCTGCGTTCTTATGTGGGGAGAAGGAACAGAGACTCCGTATGACAGTCATCTTTATTTGGAAGTTGAGCTTTGACAATCTAACCTTTTAATATTTAGGAAAACAAAATGGAATGACATTGGAACAGTGAGAGGCAGGCTTTTGTAACAGAAAATAAATTGTGAGAATCAGGAGACATGGATTCTGGTCCTGAAACTTCAACTAACTACTGTTTAGCCTAAGACAAACCTCATGTTTGATTTTATATTTCATATGCTAAGAACCTTGACTGGCACTTAGTAGGTAAACAATTACATTCTTATTTAAAAATTAATTAAATAATGAATCATTCTTAAGATTAAGCAATTCATTTAATTTCTCTGGGTTTTATTAAATGTTTCCTAAGAGGGTTATTTTTAAGACCTGTAATGCAGGGTCTCAGCTCCCATTCCCTGCACAAGAACACAGGATATGATGAGGCCAAAAAGGAACACCACCGGAGCCATAGGTAGGGGAGTCATACCACTATATTCTCGCTGGCAGCTGGGTTGGAGACACAGGAAGCAGGTTCCACATCATACGCAATTTGCTATCCATGATTGTTAACCCCACTTGCTAGCCGCGATCCGCACTCCTTTAATCAACCAACCCCACTTGCTAGTTGCAATCCTCCATCCACTTCTCTGCCAACCAACCAACCCCCTAGCATAGCCACGGCAATTATATTAGTAGCTAATGGCTAACCGGTAACAGTTGATGGTCACCCAGCCACAGCGGATGGCCATCTGATTACAGCTGATGGCCATCTAATAACTGAGCCAGTACCTTTCCATGTGAAGCCGAGAGTTTGGAAACTGCTCTCTGGGACTCTGTCCCTATAAGACCTCTTCCAGATCTAGCATTCTAGGATTCTGTGAATTTGGCTTTTGTCTTGTGCAGTGACATTCGGGAAAAAACTATCATTGTATTAAATTGTGAATTTTTAAAAATCTGCATGTAAGTGATGTATAAATAGCCAACTGAAAAAGGAAAAATTAAAACTATTTGCCTTTAAAAAAAGGTGAATATTTTTTGCCCATTGTCCTTGTATAGTTTTTTTTTTTGTCATGTGTAGACAAAGAAAGAATTAATAAACATGCTAAAAGTGAATGATTAAGACTTTAAGATTTTGAGCATTTTATTTTGTTGCTGTTTGTTACTAATTTGGGGAATGGTGGCTGGTTGGGCATTGTATAGAATCCAAGTTCAGAGACTCTCAGAGATGATTCTACTGTGGAACAATGCTTGTGCTATCAATGACCTCTTCAAGGGACCATACAAGCTAGTATCAATGGATTTGCCACTAACTTAGCTTATGCATTTAGCCTTGGCAAGATTCTATGTATATACTTTCAATTTCCACTAGTTCAACTAAATGTCAGTAAAGTAGCTAATATAGATTGTCACACATGTCAAAAAGCTACTATTCTGAACTTCCCTCTGTTGTTTTGGCCTCCAGTGAAATACGGCATTTAGGTTGTAGCATCACATTTCAAAAGAGACATAGAATAGAGTTCAGAGGAGAGCCACAAAGATGATAAAGGGTTTGGAAAATAAGGGAAGTGGGCATGTTCTGTCTGGAGAAGAGTAGACTGGGGAGAAACATAACTGTCCGCAGATACGTTAAGGGATTTATAAAGAGAAGAGGGACCAATTCTCATTAGTCAATGAGAACAGAACAAAAAGGAATAGGCTTCCACCCCACAAGGGAAAATTTTGCTTAACTACAAGGACTAACTTTGTAACAATATGAATAGTTGGGAATGGCACCATCTGCCAGGGGAGGCTGTGGAATCTCCATCATTGCAGAGATGAAAGGCTGAAACCCCAAACCCATTGATCAGGAATGACTTAGTAATAATAAAATCAATCCCGCTGTGATTCATGGGGATAGATGAGTGCCCCTGTGTAGGTCCTTCCAACCCAAATGATTATATGATTAAGATACCAGCACCCAAGGGGAATCGATCTGTATATAAGGGAGGAAAGAGAAATTCTTTACAAGCCACAGCTGTAAATTTGAAAATTAAGTAATCAGGATGTTTAGCTAAGGGAGAGACTCAATCAGCATAGGAGATGTGTAGGGAGATTGAATTAAAGAGCACAGCCTTTATTTTAAAATATTAATCTGACTTCTGTCAATGTTTCAAATAGAAAAATTGAGACCCATAGCATTATTAATTTTCCTGACTAGTATTCAACTTGTATGCAGCAACAATATTTTCAATTATCAATCAAAACTTGGAATTTCCTCGTGGTCTGAAAACTGAAAATTGGAAGTAAGGTAATTCTGAGAAAAATAATTGTTGTATGTTAGATTTAGGGTCTTGTATTTGCAAAAAGTATTTAAATGATATTTTTTGCTTCATACTCACCCAAGTGTTTTAATTTATGGGCATGAAACTCTAATTAAGATTCACGATCCACATAATTCAATCGCAGTGTGGGTCAAAAATTACCAATTCAATTTTTTAATCTTAAAATTGGTTTCTACGTCTGTGAATCCCTGAGTGAATTTCGGTATTATCTACAACGTTCTATTTCTCCATGCTCTCTGCTTTATCACATTGCCTCTTGCCAACGCTGCAGTGGTTATTTGGAATCTTTGAAATGGCAGTTTTTAATTTTTTAGTTCATTTTCCCCCTCTCCACCTTTCCAGTTTACCTTTAAGAAAAAAACACACTGCCTTTTGCTCCCCTGAGTAGGCTGTGTTATTACTACCAGCTACATCATCAGGGCTACAGCACTTGCTGTAGTAGATCATCCTTGTGCTGTCATGGTGATGATATACGATGGAAAAAGCCATCCATCTGAAGATGGGAGGCACAAAGGCGGGAGCAATAATAAGGTAGCCCAGCACAAGTCCGGAATGCACAGCAGTGGACATTTCCCCCAAATAAAAGTGGACTACTCTGTAAACTGAGAATCTTTAGATGGGAAGGAAAAGCCCTGGAATTTTTCTTTCTTTTGGGTTTTTTTTTTTTTTTTTTTTTTTTTTTTTGCTTAGAGACCTTTTATGTCTCCCAAAACATTAAAAAATAATGGATTCCCGAATTAAAAACCTTTCAAAGCTTCTCACTGCCATTTCCTGCTTTTATTTTTTCTCTGTCTCTCATATATATTTTTCTCTTTCTATTCCCTCTGCTGCCAACCTAAACTCAGACTCTATCATTCTCCTGCACTACTGAATTGTTCTCATTTTCTCTACCCTCTTTCTACTTTAATACACCTTTCATACCACAACTAGACTATCCTAGTAAATCCTACATTCAGCATATCAATCTTCTAATCAGAGGTTTTTTTAATTTCCTACATACTCTATCAAATATAGTTCATGTTCCCTTGCTTGGCATGGAAGGCCCCTATAAAATTTAGCCTTATCTTGTTTTTCTTGCTGTAAAGTACCTTACACTACCAAAAGGACTCCTTGTCTTTCAGAATTTGCTTTTTTATCCATACCCTATCTTGCCAAATAGAATAGCTGGTATTTCAGGATATGCTTTGACTTCTTATCTTTGTTCCTTCCTGGCCCATCCACTTGAGATTCAAAGTAAATAATGGCACAAGCTTCATTGTAAGACATATCTGAATTCAAATGTACTGGTTATGAGCTAGGACAAATTGCTTTATCTCTCTGACCCTCAGTTTCTTCATCGGTAAAATGGGGATAACAATTTCATTTCAAAGAATTCTTGAGAGGAATATATGAAAAAATGTACATGAAGCACTAAATGCATGACAGTCAACATAGGCAGCTTTTGTATTGTTTTGACATTATTATTATTTCAGTTCATTCTTTAAAGGTGTTTCAAATTCCACTTTCTCTGTGAGGCTTTTTTATCTCGCTTTCCTTTTCAATTGAACTTTCCCTATTCTGATCTAGTATAACATTTTTACGTGACATCTGTTCTATCCTGCCATCTTTTATACTTTACATGTAGAAAATGTAAGTCCTGGGGTGGCCGGATGGCTCAGTTGGTTAGAATGTGAGCTCTCAACAAGGTTGCCGGTTCAATTCCCGCATGGGCTGGTGGGCTGCGCCCCCTGCATCTAAAGATTGAAAACAGCAACTGAACTTGCAGCTAAGCTGCGCCCTCCACAACTAGATTGGAGGTCAATGACTTGGAGCTGATGGGCCCTGGAGAAATACACTGTTCCCCAATATTTCCCAATAAAAAGAAAAGAAAAAAAATGTTAAGTCCTCCCCAAATGTCTTGGTGGTAGAAACTGTCTCTTATCTATCCCCCATATCTTCTAAAAGTAATCAACATATGATAGGTATTTAACATATTTTTTGAATAAATCAGTTTTTGTATGTTGTTTCTTTTACCCAGTGCCAAGTTTAAAGAGGTTTTGAATTTACTTGGAACAATATTCAACTATGATGGAACAAAAACTCAAGCACATTTTGGTTGGCAGAACAGATTAGTGCAATTGGCTGTAGGTCTCAGGCTGAAAGTAAAGTCAAAGCTAGTTTTCTGGTAAGATCATTTTCTACCTTCATCACTTAAACATTCTTTAATGGAAAAAAAAAAAAAACCCTAAAATCAGTCTACTGGTGTATCCTAATTTAAGTAACTCTATTTCTCCAAGCTGCTCTGCACTTAATGGTACTATTTCTAAACCCAAGCAACTGGCATGCTTTGTAAACGTGTCCTCATTTCAGATTTTAGCCCTTTAATTTTAATCCATTTTGCTATAAGAAACATGTCTACCATGGTACCATATGAAAAGTGCGTCATTTTTAAGGTGGTTTTTTTTTTCAAGTGCTGTATATAAGTTGACTGACAAAAACAATAAGTTAGCTTCTAAATTTCTCTTTTTTCTTTTTCTAATTCAACACTGGTTTGAATGACAGTAAAATGGAAGTGGGGCTAAGAGGAAAATATTTTTTCTTACAATCAATTAATAGTACAGTACTTATGCTCTTAAGATCACGGTTGCCATCAGGGGTCTTTGAATCAAAGCTCAACCCTTGTTTTTCACTTTTGGATTAGCGGTAACTATGTAACTACTGTATGATGCTGCATGTTCACCAGTCTCCTCCACCGGCACTTTCTCCCCTCCTTGCTGCGATCCACAAACATTGACCTCTTCGGCTTCCTGCAACCCTTCCCAGCCTTGGCACATGTTCTTTCCTGAGACCATGACTGCTCCTTGACATTTCTGCATTAAAAATTCATTGAAGTTTTACATTAAAAGTTCCTTCTTAGAAAAGCCTTGCCTAACTTATGTTCCACCCTGTTCCACTGATCAACCTAGATCAGTCTCTGCTACTGGAAACATGCTGTTCTTCTCCTCTATGATATGTCCTATCCTTGTAATGAAAATAATTAATTTGCATACACACTGATTTAAGATATATTTCCCTGGCTAGAACTAAACTCAAATGAGTGAAGGGAATATGTTTGACTTACATCTGTATCTCCAAAACCTATTACACAAAATGCTCTCAAGAATATTTTCCTACGTGAACAGATCACTAAATTGGTCATTTCCGGTGAACATTAGGTAGAGGGACATCCATTCCTCCTGTCACCAGCTGATAAAACAATCTCTTCTTCATGAAAAGACAACCTAAAAATCTTGCAGAGACTTTTATTTACTATGCTAAAAGATAAGACAAGATAAGTCAGATGAAAGGAAAAAGTAACCTTCTCCCCCCAAAACTTTGCTTGTGTAGATTCAAAATGGGGAAATGAATCATCATTTAAGTGCTACGAACATTTTGTAGATAATTTAATATAATTTTGAGCCAGGAAATACAATGAAAATAGATAATTTTTCTTACTGATGAGGGACATTTATGTCTGCAAAGGTCTTCCTAATTGGTAAGTTTTTAATAGCTTGATCTTCCTAAGAAGATGACATAAGAG
Source organism: Rhinolophus ferrumequinum (assembly GCF_004115265.2). Taxonomy (NCBI): domain Eukaryota; kingdom Metazoa; phylum Chordata; class Mammalia; order Chiroptera; family Rhinolophidae; genus Rhinolophus; species Rhinolophus ferrumequinum. Next base: position 54,544,177 of record NC_046288.1, read on the forward strand.
TTATCTAACCTTTCAAACAATTTGTGCCATTTGTTTAGTGGCTGTAAATTCCATCATCTAAATAAGAGCTTTCATAATTTCTGGTTTTACCAGAAAAATATTGATCTGATCTGTGGACTTTAAATATCTGACTGAGATGACTGTGCTGTGTGGCTTTAATTGTCTGAATTTAACTGCTCTTATTTTTCCTGAATTAGGGAGGCAGGTGATTGGAGAGCAGATAACCAACCAGGCTGTGTATTTCTGTATGGGCTCTAATTCTTCTAATTCAAATAATAAGATTTTCTACTTAGACCTTTTTGAAGTAAACATTTTTAGTGTGATCTTCTCAAACTTGGACACATCATATGGAATATTTACTTAAGTCACATCCAATGACTAAAGCACTAAATGTACTATATAGAGAGCACGATCAATAACTGAATTCCATATGGGTTTGTTGTTGCCCATCCTGACACCTTCAGAGAGCCATTTTCACTCTTTTTGGAAAGGAGTTGACAAATATTCCTTCATTAGAAAGAGGATTCTGGCTAGTTTTCCTGTCTTGGTTAGTTAGTTTTACGCTTTTCTGCTTCCCCCTCCTCTGTGTGTGTGTGTATGTGTGTGTGTGTGTGTGTGTGTGTGTGTGTGTGTGTGTGTGTGGTACAGTTCATACCAAGCAGTTGTAAACACAGTCTCTGGGGTTGGACTGCCAAGTTCAACTCTGGGGCTATCTCCTTAAAAGGAGTTTGGCATTGGACAGATTACCACTCTGTGTGTCGTTTGCTCTATTTAACCACTAATAGTACCCACTCACAGAACTAAATAAGATAATTTATGTGGAGTCCTTAGCACAGTGCCTTCCTTCTACTTACTAGGTGGTAAGTAATAGCTATGATCACTGCACAAGCTATGGATTCTGGTTTTATTGTGTCACCCAACCTTTATATAGTTATATCTCTTTTCCTTACATTCTTTATTTTAAATACTATTTTTAAAAATTTTCTGCAAAATCTCTCTCTAGTTTCACCCTTTCAGACCAGTCCAGGTACTTTCACCACAATCCTTTTCATAAACTGCCTTTTGAGCTTCCCTCATTTTATTGAGTTTATTCACTACAATGCCAGTTGGAGGTTCACTGGACTCATTGCAATTCCCACTTCCACTGCCATTTCTGGACCGAGGTTGTGTGTTTCACAGCCACCTATGGCCCTTCGACAGCCCATCCCCTAGAGGCTGCTCTCCTGGCTGTGCTGGGCTCCCATACCCAGAATCACCGATCCAAAATATCTATCTTTTTCTCTTGCAGTGGAAAGAACTATTTATTTCCTACAGAAAAATCCCATAGTTTTGACAGTGCTAGAGGAAAGGTAATTATTCTCTCAGAAATTACATATAATATTTACAGATATTAGTAAAAGTACTCTACAAATAACATGATTTGATCTAAGAATACTTCTTAAATTCTTATTTTAAAGCATCCCAACATAACTGTGAGGCAGAATGAAAGACATTCTTTCTCGCTTGATCCCTGTTGCTGTTTGAGAGACCAGATGAGTTTACACTCACATTTTAATTTTGTATTTTCCGCTGCATGTTTGTTAAATACGCAGTATCCATGTGGCTACAGTCTACCTATCCTCTTAATTACTCCTAAATAGGTTATAGGGGTTCTTAGATGAAATGAATTAACACATGACTGGTAACTGTCACAGTAACTTGAATATTAGCACACAACAAAGAGTGTCTTATTATCATTGGCAGTAGGTGTTGGTGTTGCTAGTAGTGGTGGTGTTGGTGGTTTTGTTGTTACTAAAATGAGTACCTCATGGATCTATTAGAAAAGCACCCATACTTGACTTGTAATCCCATTAGCAACAAATCATTCACCCAGGCACTAAAGTGAACTCAAAAAGCCACAGTTAGTTGATATTTGCATACTAATCAATAAACATATTTTCCCCAAGAGTTATTTCCACACTAACATCTAGATTCTTGGGGCTTGTGGCAATTTTTAAATGTTTAGAGAATGGACATGACCTCAATAGCCATCCTCCAATATTGCTTACCAACCACAGTTTTATTGTGGAAACTAAAGGTAATTTAAGGAGTATTGAAGTTAAAGATTTAAGTATAGACCACCATATTCTAATTGATTTTCATTTCCTTTTCATTGTATTGAGTTAGTAGATCCTGCTTACTCATTTCCTAAAATTGCATTTCACCTCATTTATTAGCAGCACTTCTTAAAGATTTTGTTTTTTAAGAAAAAATATTTCTGATAGCATTGAAGGGAATGTTCCTTCCCTCAAAATCTATACTCAACATTTGTGTGTAAATCTAGTGAAAATTGATTTTTGCTTTATGAGAAACAATTTTAAGATTTCTGATATAATATAAATCATAAAACTGGTAAAATACATCGTACAGAGCTTCAAATAATTTTTTTCCAGATTACCAAGAAACTAGAAATTGGATTCTTGTAGTAGACATACATTAGATATAGGTTCAACCAGACTGATTCATATCTCTACCACAATACCTCATAATATCTCTCTGAAAACTCTCTAGTAGAAAACAGAAGTTAAATTATTATTGTTCTCAGATATCCAAGGGAATTTAAGGTGGATCGGATAAAGTGCCTTCACTATAAATAATGCTGTCTCATTTAATGAGAGACAGATATGAATAATAATCAAATTATATAGGGAAGATGCAAGATGTGACACTCATTTTATTATTATTATTATTTTGCCTCAGGCTCTTCAACTCTAAAATAGATAATAGCTATATTAAACGTGTTCCCAATATATGTGGAGTGATTAACATTTACCAAGCAACAACAATTTTTGTCATATTGAGAATTTGCATGTGTGTGTGTTGCAGAGAGAGGGAGGAAAAAGACCTTTTATTCTCTCCTCTCATTCTTTTACCAAGCTAGATCATTCACTGTCTACCAGAGAAATGGTGTCTTTTGGTTCAGAAATCAGCTTTACATACCCGGTGTGAATCGAGGTAAAAGTTCCAGAAGGAATGCCTCTCAAAAGTAAGAGCTTCCCTGAAAAACAGTGTAAGAAGTCTAATCTTTGGCACACCCACATTTGCTGAAGTTTCCTTGACCTACCCACTCATGGTCATGCTAAAATTTAGAACTCTCATGCATCATGTGTAAAAACTTTCACTTCTGCACAAAAACATAGCTAAATTCCCAGCATGTGTTTTATGATCTGTCTTCTATTGACTCCAGGAAATTAGTATAAAATACAATGCTATGCATGCCATAAAATTTGACATAAAATAGTAGAATACTTATTCATTGGTTTAAATGTTCATCAATTTCTTAAAGAAAATGTATCAATATTTTGAGGAAAAAAATCACTATGAAAATGGAATTTCAATCCGCTCCAGGTGCTCCAAAAATTAAGAAGGAGTGAGGCTACTAAAGCAAATATGTCTTCACTTTATGAAAGAATTTGGAATAGAAATCATATATATATATTTTTTTAAGGAGGGCACAACTCACAGTGGCCCACGTGGGGATTGAACTGGCAACCTTGGTGTTATTGGGACAATGCCCTAACCAACTGAGCTAACCGGGCCACCTCAGAACTCAACTTTTAACTCCACAGATTTAAAAAATTATTAATTATTAGACTATTGAGCTATAATTCACCAGTTGGAGATTGCTTAATGATAGTTAGACATGTCAAATATATAAATACAAAGGAAGGTGAAAAGACGGGGGAAAGAAGGAAAGAGAAATAAAAATGAAAGACAGGAAGAAAAAGTAGGAGGAAAAGAAGAAAAAATAAAGAAGAAAGTTATGAACATTAAAAAGGGAGTTTAAAAATATGTATTTCATGGGACCATAAAACACACCTTAACAAATTTAAAAGACTAGAAATTATATAATGTATGCTCTCAGACCACAATGAAATTAAAGTAGAAATCAATATGAGTAAAAGAGATGAAAACTTTCAAAATTTGTGGAGAATAAACAATACATTTCTAAATAAAACATTGGTCAAGTAGAAATCTCAAGAGAAAATAAAAATATTTTGCAATAAATAAAAATAAAACTACCAAAATTTGTGGGATGTACTGAGAGTAGTGTTTAGAGGGAAACATATCACATTAAATATGTGTGTTAGAGAAGAAGAAAAACCTAAAATCAATAATCTAAGCTTCCAACTTAGGAAAATAGGAAAAAAGAGCAAGTGAAATTCAAAGTAACAAGGAAAATAAATAGTAAAAATTAGAGTAGAAATCAATGAAATTGACAGCAGAAAATCTTGAGAAATTTAACAAAACCAAAAGCAAAAGGTTCTATATATATCACAAATATCCAATTAGAAAGTATAGTAGAAGAAAATATTTTACTCATAGTATATGCAAAAATATAATAAACTTATAAAAGTGTATATAAATCATATGATACAGGTACAAAATTTACTAAATTATATAAAATAAAACGTTAAAATAGAGAACTATTTAATGTGTGTACTCAAAAACTAATAGGATGACTTTCTAAGAAAAAAATAAAATAACACTTTTGTGTTTTTAATTATTTAAAATAAATAAAATAAAAACTCATCAGAAGACAAATAAAATTAGTCTAAGTATTTTGAGAATAATAATTAGAAGATATTTTTACTCTCAACTATTTAAATTCAATATGAAATTAAATAATGTGAAATGCAGGACTAAATGTTAAAATCAATAGAAATCTCAGAAATTGGTGCAATCATGCACACTAAGTTGACACAAAAATCAAGATATGATTTTAAATCAGTGGTGGAAGGAAAGAGTATTTTATTAATTAGTTTGGAAATATTTGTTATTGAAGGGAAAAAGCAGGTTCAGATTATTCTGTTTTACATATAACCACAGGAAATTTAGGATCACTCTTTTAAGAAGTGAAATATGAAAAATGAAACTATAAATTCCAGAAGAAAATTGAGGTAAATATTATTAGAATGAGTGTATATTCATTCATATGCAAAAATGGTAAATAAAAGTTGATGGAAATGACTATAGAAAAAATTTTAAATTCTGTATGTCAAACATATCATAAATAAAATCAGAAGGAAGTAACAAACTGGGAAATATGTGCAGGCAAAATATTAATATATTTATTAACAACAGGATGTTCAAATAGAAGAGAAAGTTAAACATCCAAATATTAAAAATAGCAAAGGAACTTGAACTGGCAATTTACAAAAGTAGAAATAGAAATGCCCAATAAACTTATGAAATTTCATTCAAGCTACAAGTAATCAAAGATGAAAATTTTTAATTATTAATGAGATAAGGTTTTTTACTATTTACTAATCATACTAGTAAAGATTTTTAAAAATAAATTATATATAATATATACATATATGTATTCGTACATATGTATTAATCCTTGATTGTTCAAGGAAATTATACTCTCATAAACTGATAGTGTGTAAAATGACACAATTGTCCTGGAAAACAATTTGGAAATATGAATCAAAAGCCTCAAAATAATGTGCATTTGTTTTGAACCAATAAAAGATAATCACAGGTATACTTTGTTATGATTATGACAAATTTACAGCCCACAGAGAAAATTGGAAAAATAAATTATAGTATACGTGTCTGATATATAGCTTTCAAAAATATTTAATTTCATAGTAAATTCATGATAAATTGTTATTAAAAGGATAAATTATAGAATAATATGCATAGCATGCTCTCAATTTTGTGTAACCAAGCTAGCAGAAATATATATTAATGATTGTGTGTGAGTGTATGTGTATAACTGTATACATATAGTAATAGTTATTCTGGCTTTTAAGATTACAGATCGTTCTGTGGTTTATTTGTTTTTCTGTCAAAATTTTCTACTTTGAAAAAAATTCATTTAAACAATGAAACTTGAATTTTAGCCTCAATTAAAAATAAATAAAAGGACTAGGTCTATGACACAGAGTTAAGAGGTAGCATAATGCAATCAATAGTATTTCTAAAGAGGAACACAATTTAAAACTCAATGACATGTTGTTTTTAAAAATACAACACATTTAGACTGAAGTGTTAAAGGAATGGTAATTTCATTAATACTGCTTTACATACTGGTAAAAAATAGCATTATCAAGCCTCTCCTCCAAAAATGTAACGACTGCCGACTTTCAAACTGTTCCTGCTAAAAGCGTAGGTTATCTTGACTATCATTATGGAACATACTATTTCCCAAACCAGTATTCACTGCTCCTATGTTACAGGGACAGATACTTCAGATGAAGGTGAAAGAATACACAGGCATCTATAAACTTCAGCATAAAAGTCTTGAATAACAACACTGGTGTCCATCATTGCACCTCCCTGAAGGTGGGTGTTTATGAGAAATGTCCAGAGGACAAAAGTAAGGCAAGGAATTGGACAACCCTTTCATTGGTAACTTACATCCTGAAACAAGAGATTTGATTACCCTATCATTATCTCTGCTTGCTGAGCAGAGCTCCCAAAGCTATTAGTGGTCATAAAATTACCCAACTGTTTTTTAAATTCAACCATAGTATTTGACTCAGTGACCTCTTCGGTCAATGAATTTCACAGGTTGACTATACACATGCATAAGGCATTATTTACCTCAATTTGTTCTGAATTTACTGCCCCTTATTTTTATCAAGTATCTCCTTGTCCTCATCGTATTATGGAACAAGGTTAAAAAACAAAAGGTGTCCTTTGTAATTTTGAATGCTTCAATAAAGGACTTTTGTAAAATACACTGGACTTTATAATCTTTTATTAGAAAAATGAAAAATCTATATTGTATCTAGTCTCTATTTTTTATTCTCACTGACATATTACAGCTGTAAATTCAATATCTGCTATACCTCATCATTCTAGATTTTTTAATATTAATAGCACAGGAATTACAATTATGAATATATATTTTGTAATAAGAAAATTCAAATTTGTAGTGATGTGAAAAGATTAAACTCTTGCTAATACCATGATCTCTATTAATTCAAACCTTCATCTTGGTAAAACAAATACATGCAAAATCTTAAATTTCAAGCTAACTGAACCAGAGTAGAGTGGTATACTCTTCAATAAGGGCATTTGGGGCTTATCTTTTAAAGTAGATTCTTTCACCTAGATTGTTCTAGAGAGATTTAGACTCACCAAAATTAGAGGAATGGATAACTTGATCACCTAGTTGTGTGATTTTATTGTAATTCATCTGAATAAATAATTTTGTGTTTTACCACCAATTTGCTTTTCATGAATTGAGCACATGTTTTTCACAATGTAAGCACACCCCGAAGATATGGCATGTTGGGTTCCAGACCATCACAATAAAGTGAATATTGCAATAAAGTGAGTCACAGAATTCTTTTTTTTTTTTTTTTTTTTTGGTTTCCCAGTGCATATAAAAGTTGTGTTTACACTATACTGGAACCCAGTAAGTACAAAATAGAATTATGTCAACAAACACGTACATATCTCAATTAAAAATACTTTAATGCTAAAAAATACTAACCATCAACTGATACTTCAGTTAGTTGTAATCTTTTTAATGGTGGAGGGTCTTGCCTTGATATTGATGGCTTCTGGATATGATGGTGGTGGGTGCTGAAAGTTGGGGTGGCTGTGGCAATTTCTTAAAATAAGACAGTGAAGTTTGCTACATGAATTGCCTCTGTCTTTCATGAATAATTTCTCTGTAGCATGCGATGCTGTTTGAAAGCATTTTACCTGCAGTAGAACTTCTTTCAAAATCAGTTAATTCTCTTAAACACTGTCTGCATAATTAAGTCTATGTAATACTCTAAGTCCTTTGTTGTCATTTCAACAATCTTCACAGCCTCTTCACGAGCAGTAGATTTCATCTCAAGAAACCACTTTCTTTGCTCATCCATAAGAAGCAACTCCTCATTCATTCAACCTTTATCATGAGATTGCAGCAATTTGTTCCTATCTTTAGGCTCCACTTCTAAATCTAGTTCCCTTGCTATTTCCATGACCTGTGCAGTTACTTCCTCCACTGATGGCTTGAACCCCTCAAAGCCATCCATGAAGGTGGACAGAACTTCTTCGAAATTCCTGTTAATGTTGATATTTGACCTTTTCCCATGAATCATGAATGGTCTTAATGACATCTAGAATGATGAATACTTTCCAGAAGGTTTCCTATTTACTTTGTCCAAATCCATCAGAGGAATCACTATTTATGGCACCTCTAGCTTCATAAAATATATTTCTTAAATAATAAGACTTGAAATTCAAAATTACTCCTTTGGCCTGCAGAATGGAAGTTGTATTTGTAGGCATGAAAACAACATTAATTTCATTGTGCATCTCCATCAGAGTTCTTAGGTTACTAGGTGCATTCTCAATGAGCAGTAATAATTTGAAAGAAACCTTTTTTTTCTGAGCAGTAGTTCTCAACAATGGGCTTAAAATATTCAGTAAATCATGTTATAAACAGATGTGCTGTCATCCAAGTTTTGCTGTTCCATTTATAGAGTACAGGCTGAATAGATTTTCATAATTCTTAAGGGGTTTAGGATTTTCAGAATGGAAAATGAACATTGGCTTCCACTCAAAGTCACCAGCATTATTAGCCCTTAAGAAGAGAGTCAGCCGGTCCTTTGAAGCACTGAAGCCAGACTGTGACTTCTCTCCAGCTATGAAGTCATAGATGGACTCTTCTTCCAATAGAAGGCAGTTACATCTACATTAAAAATCTGTTGTTCACTGTAGACACCTTCATTATTTATCTTTCTAGATCTTCTGGATAACTCGTTGCAGCTTCTACATTAGCACTTGCTGCTGCATCTTGTACTTTTAAGCTAGGGAGAAAATTTCTTTCTTTATACCCTATAAAACAACATTTACAAGCTTCAAACTTTTCTTCTGCAAATTCCTCACTATTCTCAGCTTTCATAGAATTGAAGAGAGCTAGGGCCTTGCTCTGGATTAGGCTTTGGTTTAAGGAAATATTGTGGCTGGTTTGATCTTCTTACTAGACCACTAAAACTTTGTTCGTCTCAACAATAAGGCTGTTTTGCTTTCTTATTATTTGTGTGTTCACTGGAGTAGCACTTTCAATTTCCTTCTAGAATTTTCCCTTTGCATTCACAACCTGTCAATTTGGTGCTAGGGGCCTAACTTTCGGCTTGTCTCAGCTTCCTTACTAAGCTTAATGCTTTTTAGGTTTTGATTTAAAGTGAGATGAGTGGGATGCTTTCATTTGAATACTAAGAGCCATTGTAGAGTTATTAATTGGCCTAATATCAATACTGTTTTGTCTCAGGGAATAAGGATGTCTGAGGAGAGGGAGAACAGCCGGTCAGCAGAGCAGTCAGAAAAAGCAAAACATTTATCAATTAAGTTTGCCATCTTATATGGGCGCTATTCATGGTGCCCCCAAATAATTACAATAGTAATATCAAAGATCACTGATCACAGATCACTGTAACAAATATAATAATAATGATGAAAAAGTTTGAAACATTATGAGAATTACCAAAATGTGACACAAAGACGTGAAGTCAGCAAAAGCGTTGGAAAAATGGTGCTAATAGACTTGCTCAATGCAGGCTTGCCACAAACCTTCAATTTGTGGGAAAAAAAATACAATATTTGCAAAGCACAATAAGGCAAAGACTGTATTCAGAGATACTCTCACAACTCAAAGAAACAATATCCATATATAGAATTTATGTTTTTTGCAGTACTGTTTTTTTATATAATTATAAATAGTTATATTGAACTAAAATTAGCTATTTTCAATTATACAGTTAGGTATAATTTTCTTTTACATAGTATATTCTTTCATAGTTGAAAATACTTGCAGCCCCTTTTGTGTGTCATCATATTCATACAAGATGCCTTCAGTCATGTAATAAAGATGTCTGGAACTCCTTTAGAAATAAGGTGAGACATGATGTATGTATATGAACAGTTGAAACACGAGGAAACAAAAAGAATAGTTTCTCCTTGTTATTTAGCCTGTCTTAAGGTATGGTCCAGAGAATATTTTCCTGATGAAAACACGAGTTTCTATGTTTCAGCCTGTACCTACTAAATCAAACTCTCAGTGTCATGGGTCTAAGAGTCAGCATTTAAAACTATAAATATTGAATCACTGTTATACACCTGGAACTAATATAATATTATATGTCAACTATATTTGAATAAAACACTAAAAAAAAAAAAAAGAAAAAAAAAAAAGAAAACCCAACAAAACAAAACTAATTCTTTCTCTGTGCTTATCACAATTCTCTTTAGATATCTTCTCAATTTTCACTTTTCCCTAGGGAAGCTCTTCCACACCTAGAGCTTCAGCCATATATTTGCTTTTTTAAATTAAACTTCAAATAAATTTAAGATGAGTTAAGAAGTATTTCTCTTTTTTGTTCTTTGGGAAGATGTTTATAAAGTTGAAGTAATTTATTTTTTGAAAGTCGAAAAGCATTTTCCTATAGAACAATAGAATTTTGTTTTTTCTGTTGAGAAAGAACAATTTATTACAGATGCATTTTCATTTGAGATTCTTGAACTATCAGGCTTTCTGTTTCTTCTTATTCAGATTTAATGTTATATTTTACCAGGAATTTGTCTAATTTGTCTAGGTTTTCACAAAATTTTTCCATATTATTCTCTTACATTTTTGTCCTTATATACATATTACTGTCAATGTTTTTCTTTCGTTTTTCTCTTTTTATTAACTTGTATAATATTATATATATATTTTTAGTAATTATGTTCTCTGTTTACTATTTCAATACTTTGAGCTCTTTATTATCATGCCATTTTTTTTAGATTAGTCCCTGCTTTTTTCTAATATCTTGAGTTACTTTCTATATTCTTTAATTTGTAGCCTTTCTTATAGTCCAATAAGAATGTATAATGCTTTAAATTTCCTTGAATTTGTCATTTTTGTTGCTTTTCAATGTTCAATATAGAGCATTTTCATTATTTTTTAGTTCTATTTATTTTTAGTCTTGGATATGATTTATTTTTATCTTAAAATTACTTGAGTACTCTTTAAATCACCAATTTAGAGAATTTTAATTAACTTTTTGTCAGTGACTTCTAACTTTATTTCATTGTTCTAGACAACATAGTTATAGCATAACAATTATTTAAATTTGTTGAGGCTTTTTTTGGCTTATCACATGATCAATATTTGCAAATGGTCCATATGTGCCACACTTCAAATTTATACTTTCAAATTGTAGGGCTTAGATTCTATATAATATGTTTATTAAATTTGTTATTCTATTTTTTTAGACGCACTCTATCTTGATCTAACATTAATGAAAAAAGTTGAGAGTAAACTTCCCATTATAATGGTGGATTTGTACATTTGTTTCTATAGTTCTATTAATATTTGCTTGACACATAATGAGCCAATTTTGTAGTGTACACAGAATAGAATATATAATATATACATATACATATATACGTATTCATGATGACTTGAATCTTATTATCATATATGACAATGCTTTTCCCCTTAATTCCATTTAGTGTGATAATATAGTTATCCCTGTTTAACTTTTATTAGAATTTGCCCAACACAAGTTTTTCCAGATTTTTCATTTCAATAATCCATGCCCTCAAGAATTTTTCAGTTCAATATGACTTTTTGGAGCTATATTAGATGCATTTACATTTATATTGACATTTGTTATATTTGTACTTATTTCCACCATATTACTTGTGCTGTCAATTTGTTCCACTTTTGTTTTTTCTTTTTCCTTGTTTGGATTGATTAATTTTTTGGTTTTCTTTGTATTTTATATTATTCCATTTTCTCTATTATTTTAAAAATTAGGAAATATTTTTAATTTATGTTATAGTTTAAACCTTTTTAAGAGTTCAGCTGTAAAAATATTTTTGGGTTTAGTCTTGAAATTATTTTCATTATTATTTAAACCTCCCTCCTGAACTATTCAAGAACTTTTACCACTTAATCAACTCTATCTCATCTTGAATTCATATTATTAGTATTCAGATTTTAATTTTGTCCCTTAATAAAAACTATTATACTTATTGCTTTGTATGTGTTCTTTATAGCATGTTTGTTTAATAGTTTGTTTATAAATGTATTTGTTCTCCATTCCTTTTTGCCTTTCAGACATTCATTCTGCAATCATCCTCCTGGAAGATACATTCTTTACACAATTTGTGTAAATACTGCATTGGTAAACCCTCTAAGTGTTTTTATTTTGTTTTGATACATTTTTTTTTATTTTTTTCATATTTATTGAAACATCATTTTGCTGAATATGCTTTTCTAAGTTAAAGTTATTTTCTCTGTGTAGTATGATGATATTATACCATTCTTTTTTGGTTTCTATTGTTGCTCTGAGCAGTCATTTCTCAGCTTAGTTTCCTTTCCTTACTAGTTTGGAAAACGATTTTTCATTTTTGCTGATATTTTAATCTTTCATTTTACTTTTTGGTCAGCAGTTTCATTGCACTATTCCTAAGGGTGGAGTAAGTTAATTAGTTAGTTTTTTGATGTCTCAATATATATTTACTGACTTACTATGTATTGATGACTTCCATAACTTTTGGCACATTCTTAGCTATCAACATTGTTCTTTTTTTTTCCTATTTCCTCGATGGTCTCCTTTTTAAACTCCACTTAGATATATGCTAGACATCTCCATTCTATCCTAAATATACATTAATCTTTCTTTTATATGTGCACATCTTGTCTTTGTTTCATTTTAAATAATTTTCTCTATATATTTTCTATTTCTCAAATTCTCTCTTCAATTGTCTCTAAACCTTACAATAAGAAGACATTCTGTGAATTTACTATTTAATAATTATATTTTAATTCTAAATTTCTATTTAGTTTTTTCCCCAACTTGCCTTTATAAAATTGCTTTTTATAATCATGTTTTTCTTTCTCATTTTGTTCTATATTCTTTTGGTATTTCTTATATTTTTGTTTTACATTATGTATTATCAAATAATTCCAATGTCTGAATCTGTGGATTCTAATTTCTTGTTTGTTTCTATATGTGTTTGTGATATTTTACTATAAGCTTATATTAATTGATCATAAGTGATAAGAATCATACGGCCTACAATATATTCGTTCTTTAAAAAAAAACAAAAAGAATTTACATTTGCTTATTCAAAGAGTCAAAGGATGCTATCAACCTGGGATTATTGTAGCTCCCTCCCAAATACCAGACTTAATGTTAGAGTTTTAGTTCCCACACTGCTCCAAAGCAACAAGTCTTAGCAAATACATATTTTACCTCCAGTCTGCCAATCTTTCAAATTTGTCTTAGATACAAAGCTTCCACACAGATAGAAGCTCAAATATTTTTGTGTACTAAATGATTCATTTTTTCACTTATTCATTTATCTGGAAGATTTTCCTTATTTAATTATGACCTCAAAAATGCATTAGAAAGCATGTTTTAGGGAGAGTGTGGTTTTCTTTCAGTGAGAGGGATTTTCAGAATTTCTAGTTCTTTAAATTTCCTAAAAAGAGAGGTTATAGTCTCATTATAAAGGTCTGTGCATAGTCTATTAAATCATATAAATTCAGCATAAGCATATGAAAGAAGTCTAAAGCCTTCAGAAGTATATTTTTAGTAATAGTATCTATACAATCTATACTATTAAAAATTAGAGGAAAAAGAAATTAAAATACTAACTGTGAATTTAGTTTTGTCAAAATATTCTTTAATTAAACATTTAAAATAAGAGTGAATAAGATACCTGTCATTAACTTTTCCCTCTCAATTTTGAAGATGCTAAGAAATAAAATAAATTAAAAACTTAAAAATGAGAAAGATTGGAATGGAAAGTTAATTTGTAAATCAAATTGCTTTGTTAATTTAAAATATGTGGAATGATAATATGATTCATTAAATCTGACATTTCTGATATCCCAACTATAGAGGATTACTCTCTCAAATCTACAATTAAAAATATAGAACTTTTAGGTGTTTTTTGTTTGTTTTTGTTTGTTTTGTTTTGTTGTTGTTTGTTTGTTTGCTTTGTCTCAAGGTAACTGGATTCACTGTATGATTTAGGCTTGGAGGATGGTACACATCCAGGATGGTGTGAGTATGTGTTTCTATGTGCATGTGACACAGTGGTTCCCAGGACTTCTTCAATTCACAAATTTCAATATAATGGTCAGAAGCTATTCTGGACTAAATGTTAATGTATATTATGTCTGGCCTATGAACAGCTCATAAGCACCAGCAACATAATCATAGATAAACTCTAAAGGTAGTGAAGAAACAGACAGGGAGGCCATGTTGGTCTTATGTGCCCAGTAGGTGATATTCAATTTATAGTAACTTTAATTTCACATTATTAATGCTACCTAGAAATACACCAAAATTGTTAAATAAAAGAGGTTGAACAATTATTATTTATGGTGTTATTACAGTTCTAGTTAAATACCCTTTGGAGGGTAAAAATCCCAAAAAAATCCATGGAAATTTTAGGATAATAAATAGCAGAAGGCAGTATCTTAATTAATTGAACTATAATTATATTAATATATTTGATGGAATAAAGAAGTTTGTAAAGAAATAGCATACTGTGTTTTCCTGAAAATAAGACTGGGTTTTATATTAATTTTTGCTCCAAAATACTCATTAGGGATTATGTTCAGGGGATGTCATCCTGAAAAATCTTGCTAAGGCTTATTTTCCAGTTAAGTCTTATTTTCGGGGAAACACAGGATTTCACACATTAAATATGTTACTCTATTGCAATTATTTTACAATATGTAATCAGAGAACTCATTACTCAATAATCTTGACACAAATTTTAAGTTTAAAACTTACTTTTTCAACATCACTATACAATGAGTAGGTAGCAGAGTAACTAAGGTATGTTGTAACTTAAGTTATTAATTACAGATACTCAAGCCATACTTATATGATAATTACACAACAGATGGAACTGAGATACTATTAAAACTTATTGCCAATCTGAAGATAAAAATAATAACTACAACTTATTAATTTTTAACAATTGTCATTTTGAATGTTAGATGTGAGGGCAAGGTTTATAGCTCTCTGTTCTTTAAAGTAAAGCGTTACAGAATCACTCTGTTGCTAAATAATGGCTGTTTTGCAATTTTTAAAAAAAGCAGGTGTGTTATTATTTTCCAGCCATTACATTAGCAGCTGCTTTGAAATTTTAAAATTTAAAATAATTTATTTTTGCCCCAAATATACTGACGATTTCACTTTAACATTTTGTGGTGGTCCTTCACTGCTCTATTCTTGTTTTTCATTTTTAATATTATTGTAATCAGGCACTTCATTTCAAACTAACAACTCCTCTTCAGAAATATTCTTAATGCTTTGAGCCCATCAAGACAATTACACACTTGAAAAAAGGCAACATTTTGGGAGAAAAATACTTTCATTTTCATGCTTCTTTTAAGCTCTTTATTTTTCTTGAATCTGCTATGTCTTTCAGGTCTTTACAAGTCCTTTTTTCAGAACTTTTTTTAGTTTTCAATGCAAGACTGGTTTTACAAGTTCTTAGAAAACTAAACAAAACAGTTGAGTGTAGTGTTATTACAGGGACTATTATACAAACAAAGAACCAGGGAATAACACACTATTTAATCAGTATGTCCCAAATCATACGACTTGGGTCATACGTGTCAGGCTGTCACCATTCATACAATTTTTTTTTTTTTTAAATAAATCTTTACCGAAGAAGCGTCTTTGGATTCTGTTTTTCAGAACCTTTTGAACCATGACTTCAACTCAGCAGCCTAGGCTGTGGCTGTGGACTTCAGCACAACAATCAGCATTCCTTTTCAACAAATTGCAACTCTAAGTTGCAAAAAAAAGTGTTTGTGTGTGTGTGTGTGTGTGTGTGTGTGGCAAGTAGTGGAGCTGCTATTAGAGGATTCTCTATCTCAACCCTGTGCCACACTGACTATATTAGAGCAGAGATGAACATCGTGCTGTCCAGAGGACAGTTGGAAATGCCTAGAGGTCTCAGGAGGCCATAGTCTCCACTGGAGGAAATGCAGATTCTCCCTCGTAGGCTTCAGCCATGAGACTGTTAATAGCTCAAAAGTTCTTCTAATCCACTGGTATCTCATTGTACACAGTATATTTACATCCCAGAACAAGTGTTTGGGACGAAGTGCAGAACGTTGAAAATAGGAAATATAGCCTTGGTTTTTGAGTGGATACACAAAAGTGAAGCTAAACCACTGGGCTTTAAATTGTTAAAAGTCCTGTCAGAAGAATGAAGTGAGTAGTACAAATCCTTCCTTTCATGATGGAGACTAGAATAGAACACTCTGCCTTTGTCCCTGTGAATTGTTAAAATGACAACATTTAGAAAGACTTCAGAAAAACAGATTGAAATGTTTAAATTTTTTCAAGAAGAAACACCCAAAGAAGTGGGAAAAAAAATGGAAGAGGGCAAGAGGTAGAAGGAGAAAGAGAAACACAGAAAGAGAGCGAGAATATCACAGATTACATGGAATACTTAAAAAAATTAAAACACACCATTATTTCCAAAAATAATAGAGAAAAAGACAGACCTTTGAAAGTTTCCTTTTATTCAGTGATCATATAAACTCAATATTGAGAGGAAGCATAATAAGAAAAAAAGATACAAATCCCAATGTAGGAGTGCAAAAGAAACTGGAGTTTTAATATGTAAATCATCTTAAATAATACACAATTTATTAAATTTTTGCAAAGTAAACATGTACCAGCTTGGTATGGGAGATGTTTCTGTGATATTAATATTTATATATGTGACTATATTAAGGATTTTGTTTGAAAAATGTGAGGCAATTTTCTCATAGCATTTGGTTTTATTTAATGTGGTGTTAAACTGGGTGCTACCCATTCATCAAAAACACCAAGGTTTTTTTCCATTAGTCCGAGGAGGTGTTCTTCCATGGCTAGCAAGTAGCCTACAGATTATTTCATAGAGTTCCACAAACAGAAGGATTATTTATTATGTGCTTGCTATAATTAACAATAAAATACCATTTTAAGTGCATTAAAATATTAACATGTTTCATTGTCTTAGCAATCTTATGCCATAGCTAGTGCAATCATATGAGGTACAAATTGACTAATTCACCTGACCAAATCACCAGTTAGGTGGAAACCCAGCTTCCAATCTTCTGGCTCCGACTACAGGGTCTTCTGAGCTCTAAACCACTACAATAGGTTGGCCAGAGAGAACAATGAAAGAGAACCTACTTTTTCCTTTTACATTCTGTTTTTTTCTTCAGCTTTATCTGAACTGGAGAACAATTATGAACAAATAAAACAAACAAATCAAAAACATTTGGATATTATAGATAGCAATACCTGATAAATAGCTAGCAACACCTGATAAATAATTTAGCTAAAGATTTCATGATGATTCAGGTTTGAATGATCTAAACTTTACACAAACCCTCCAAAACAAGTATGATCTAGATTAGTGCTGAATTCTTTAATACTATAGCTGCAACATTCACAGATTATAAATGGCCATAGGGCCCCCAACTTTATCCATTTTACAATTCTGATTTCATTGTATTTTGATGTATCAAGGAGATAGATTTAATTAAAATCAGTTAATATCTGACTTGGGCCTAGAATTAGTTTACTCCTCCCATATTTTCAATCACCAAAGAAAAAGAATTTTATATATATATAAATATACAAGATATATATATTTGTATATTAAAATATATATTTATATTTACATATATGTATTATATATTATACATATTATATATAATATATATGTAATATATATTACTATATATAGTTATATATGGGAGATATGTGTGTGTATATATATATATATACACACACACACACACACACATACACACACACACACACATATATATATCCTTTAAAATATTTTATGTTTTTTCTAACCCTAAAGATGTCTGGAAGTTAAAAAAAATGGAAATTAACTAGAAAGAAAGCATTCTACAAAATTTTTTAAAGCACTCAGATAGGGATGAAATTAAAGGCCCTTTCAGAAAGAAGGCGAGGAATGCTTTCCCTCTCATTTCAAGACCTACAATTACATAAACTGTTCTTAGATCTCGATGTCCAATCTTTAATCATCTTGAAGAGCTATTTATATTCCCAGACACTCCTCTTAATTTTTGCAGGTTGAAGCCACATTACTTTCCTTGACAGAAGCCTCTTTTGATTTCTTATTCAAACTATGTTAAAACATCTACTATTTCAGTAAAAGCTTTCTATGAATAAATCCTTCCATCTTTTTATTCTGAATTTTTTACTACAACCTACATTTCATATCAATTTTTACTAATGAACATTCAATATTTCCTTATAGTTTGTTTCCTTTTTGCTTTATCAGATATTGATCACTTATATTCTGTAACTTATGTCTGAAGTGTCACCATTTATTGGCAAGCAATACTTTTTAGTAAAAGTACCCCAAATTAATAATAAATAAATAAATAAATAAAAATATCTCCTTCCCCTCTGACACACACACATATGCACACACACGCACACACATGCACACACACACAAACGGAAATTATGTAGCTAACTTATTCTGAAATTTTTAGTGGACATCAAATAATTTGCTAATTTTTGTTCATGTGTTTTTTTGTTACTACTATTTCATTAAGTTTGTATGTAAAATTTATTTTAATATAAAACATTTTCTTTCACTAATTCAACAAATCTTTGTTGAGAGCTCACTACATGGCGCGCATTGATTTAAGTTGTGTGAATAGAATGGGAAACGAGATAAATTTTAGTCTGGGAAAAGTGGTAACCATTGAGGAAAAACAAGTGAAGCTAGATCCTTACGTCAGTTCTCACCACCTCAAAACTGGAACTGGTTAAAATTTTAACTGTAAGAAATAAAAGCATAAAGGTGCTAAAAATAATATTTGAATTAAAAATATAATCTCTGAGATGAAACATCTTTTCATCAAGGACCAATAAAGAATATATTATAAAGAATAGTAAATTGGAGATATATATATATATATATAATATATATAGTTTTTTTATAACAAAACCTTATACATTGTATACTATTTTACTAGAGGAAAAAAATATGGGACAGATACGGTAGACAAAATTATAATGTTGGTAATACACAGAGATATCTTCAAATTATATAAGAAAAATTCAATTGAATTCAAAATAAGTATAGCATATAAGCAGGATATTTAAAGAAATACGCAACACAAAGATCACTTAAAATGTATATTTGAATGCAGACCAAAGTAATTTAGACCCCAACAAAATACTAGCAAACCGAATCTACAACATATAAAAATGATTATTTACTATGACAAATTGAGATAGTTTTCCTCAGGAATGCCAGGTTGGTTTGACATCTGAAAATTAATTGACATAATATACTATATCAATAGAATAAAAGATAACATATGATCATCTCAATGACGCAAAACAAACAAACAAAAAAAGCATTTAAAAAAATACAATATCCTGTCATGGTTAAAGCACTCAGAAAATGAGAAATAGAAAGGAACATCCTGAATCTGATAAATGGCACGTACATAAAACAAAAACAAAACAGCAGCCATCATACTTAATGATGAAAATCTAAATGTATTCTCCTCTAAGGTCAGGTGACCCCAATTTATCACTTTCTACATACCACACAGCTGCAGCTGTACTTCAGTACTCCAAGCATACTCAACATAGAACATTGCACTGACCATTCCAAATTCAGTTTCCCTTGGTATCTTTATGGCTGGAGCCTTCATTTTTGGGTCACCCCGAAACAGCATTTCCCCAGGTCTGATTATAATCTAAGTTCCTTGAGTAGAGTGGCTTTTTTATTTCATCTAGTTCAGTAGACAAAACTGGCTGGCACCACGTGAAATTATGAAACAAACAAGTAAACAAGTCTAATACAAAGATGATTTACTCTCAAGTGAAAATGAAGTTGCACAACAACATTATGTGAAATATGCTATATTTAGATAGGTAAGTGTATATATAAATGAAAAATTTATGTAAATACGCAAGGAAATGTTATTATCATTGACCACTTTTGAGTATGGCCAAAAGTAAATTAATTAGAAATCATTTTGTATTACAGGGATGAAAATCTGAGCTAAACTAAGTTAAATGAAAAAAGGAGTGTGACTCATTAAGTATAAATATATAAATCTATCAGTAGTAAAGGCAAATGTAGTTCTAAGCCCAGGGAAATTTGAAATCATAGAAACTCAAATGAACTGAGAATTTCTTCCATCTGCCTTTTAAAAAAATCTCTTAAACTTTCTTCTGTATTAACTTAATTATATCACATCAACTTTATTCAAAAGATAGGGTAACATTATCACTTGAAGATCTGAGTTTACTCCCTTATAAACTTATTGCCACTGGATAAAATCAAAATGTAAAGTTTAGGACTATGTGCTCAGTCCCTGAAACAGTCAGTGTGACCAAGAAACCTTAAGTAGTACATTTGACTTTGTTTGGGTGATATGTCCACAAATATGGCAATGGAGGAGAAGTCTGCACGCAGAAAATGGAGATAAGGATCTTGAGCAGATAAAAATATATATAATCTAAGGATGGCCAAAAGGGAGAAAATGTAAAGTCTTTTGTACTATTTTAGAGTTCTACATATGCCATATACTACCTTAATTAAAAGAATAATAAAGAACAGTATATAAATAGGAATATATAAATATATGGCATGCTAAATAGGCAGGGTATGGATCTAATCCCCTTGCTATACTTTCTAATGTTAAATTCAGTATGAAATGGCAAATAAGGAAATGATTTCCTTGGGTATTGCTGCCCGGAACATACAATGGGATGGCACTGTAATCTGCCTCCCAATGTCCATTTTCCTCTACTTCCTTAGCAAGCAAATTGAGGAAGCTTATTCACATGGCCCTCCACATTAGCTCCAAATGTATTTGCTACTAGTTTTGTGTCATATAAACGGAAAAGACAAGTTGTATTATCTTCCAAACACACACACACACACACAAAAAAGTTACCTGATCTTAGTGGAAAAGCTTTCAGACCATTGAGTATGATGTTAGCTGTGGGTTTGTCATTTATGACCTCTATTATGTTCAGGTATGTTTCCTCTATCTCCATTATGTTGAATTTTATTGTAAATAGATGTTGAATTTTGTCAAATACTTTTTGTACATCTATTGAGATGATCATATTATCTGTATCCTTCATTTTGTTAATATGGCATATCACATGATTGATTTGTGAATATTGAATCATCCTTACATCCCTGGAATGAATCTGATCATAGTGTATGATCTTTATAATGTTTTGTTGAATTTGTTTTGCTAATATTTTGTTAAGAATTTTTGCATCTATGTTCATCAAGGATATTTGTCTGCAATTTTCTTTTTCTTCTTTTTTGGTTAGTGCCTTTACCTGGTTTTGGTATCAGGGTAATACTGTCCCGTAGTATAAGTTGGGAAGTATTTATTTCTCTTGAATTATTTGGGATAGCTTGAAAAGGATAGGTACATAAGACAAGGATGCCCACTCTCACCCCTTTTATTCAACATAGTATTGGAAATCTTAGCCACAGCAATCAGACAAAAACATTAAATAAAAGCCATCCAAATTAGGAAGGAAGAAGTAAAACTGTTACTATTTGCAGATGACATAATACTAGATATTAAAAACCCTAAAGGTTCCATCAAAAACTATTAGAAATAATAAACAAATTTAGTAAAGTTTCAGAATACAAAATTAACATTCATAAATCTCATGCATTTCTATACGCTAGTAGCAAACTAGCAGAAAGAAAAATTAAGAAAACAATCCCATTTGCAACTGCATTAAAAAATAATAAAATACCTAGGAATACATTTAACCAAAGAGAGGAAAGAATTGTACTCTCAAAACTATAAGACACTAACGAAATTTAGGAAGACACAAATAAATGGAAGGACATGCCATGTTCATGGATTAGAAGAATTAATATTGTTAAAATGTTCATGGTACCCAAAGCAATCTACAGATTCAATGAAATCCCTATCAAAATACCAAGTTTATTTTTCACAGAAGTAGAACAAATAATTCTAAAATTTATGTGGAACCACAAAAGACCCCAAATAGCCAAAACAATCTTTAGAAAAAAAAATATCCATAAAGTTGGAGGTATCACACTCTCTGATTTCACACTGCACTACAAAGCTATAGTAACCAAGACAGTATGATACTGGCACAAACACACACACATAGATCAAAGGAACAAAATAGAAAGATCAGAAACAAACCCATGCTTATATGGTCCACTCATATATGACAAAAGACACAAGAATATACAGTGGGAAAAAGATAGTTACTTCAATAAATGATGTCGGGAAAACTGGACAGATAAAGGCAAAAACATAGGCAATAAACTATTTGACATCAGTCTTAACAATATTTTTTTGATGTATTTCCTCAGGCAACAGAAACAAAAGCAAAAATGGGATTACATCAAACTAAAATGCTTTTACGCAGTGAAGGAAATCATCAACAGAATG
This sequence comes from Rhinolophus ferrumequinum, assembly GCF_004115265.2. Classification (NCBI taxonomy): domain Eukaryota; kingdom Metazoa; phylum Chordata; class Mammalia; order Chiroptera; family Rhinolophidae; genus Rhinolophus; species Rhinolophus ferrumequinum. The sequence continues at coordinate 54,566,666 of NC_046288.1, forward strand.
AAAAGGCAACCTACTGAATGGGAGAAGATATTTGCAATGTACATATCCAATAAGGGGTTAATATCTAAAATATTTAAAGAACTTATACAACTCAACATCAAAAGAAAAAAAGAAAGAAAGAAAGAAAGAAAAGAAAGAAAGAAAGAAAGAAAGAAAGAAAGAAAGAAAGAAAGAAAGAAAGAAAGAAAGAAAAGAAGGAAATAAAGAAAGGAAGGAAGGAAAGAAGGAAGGAAGGAAAGAAGGAAGGAAAGAAGGAAGGAAGGAAGGAAAGAAGGAAGGAAGGAAGGAAAGAAGGAAGGAAGGAAGGAAACAATTTGATGAAACAATGGGTAGAAGGTCCGAACAGACATTTCTCCAAAAAAGACATATAGATGGCCAGACATATATTTGCAATGTACATATCCAATAAGGGGTTAATATCTAAAATATTTAAAGAACTTATACAACTCAACATCAAAAGAAAAAAAGAAAGAAAGAAAGAAAGAAAGAAAGAAAGAAAGAAAGAAAGAAAGAAAGAAAGAAAGAAAGAAAGAAAGAAAGAAAGAAAAGAAGGAAATAAAGGAAGGAAAGAAGGAAGAAAGGACATGAGAAGATGCTGAAAATCACTAATCATCAGGAAAATGTAAATCAAAACCACAATGATATATAACCTCACACTAGTCAGAATGGCTGTTATTAAAAAGTCAACAACTATCAAGTTTTGGTGAGGATGTGGGGGAAAGGGAACCCTCAAATACTGTTGAGGGTGCAGCCACTACGGAAAACAGTATGACAGTTCCTCAAAAAACTAAAAATAGAACTACCATATGACCCAGCAATTTCACTCGGGGTATTTATCCGAAGAAAACAAAACAACTCATTCGTAAAGATATATGCACCCTTATATTCATCGCAACATTATTTACAATAGCCAAGATATGGAAGCAACCTAGGTGTCCATCGATAAATGAATGGATAAAAAAGAGGTGGTACATATATATAATGGAATGTTACTCAGCCATAAAAAATAATGAAATTTTACCAATTTTGACAACATGGATAGACCTAGAGGGTATTATGCTATGTGAAATAAGTCAGACAGAGAAAGACAAATATCATATAATTTCACTCATATGTGGAATCTAAAAAAAAAAAAAAAAGCAAACAAACGAAATAAAACAGAAACAGATTCATAGATTCAGAGAAGAAACTGATGGTTGCCAGAGAGAAGGAGGATAGGGATATGGGTGAAAAAGGTGAAGAGGATTAATTGGTATGGACTTCCAGTTATAAAATAAATCATTCATGGTTATAATGTACAGCATAGGAAATATAATCAATTACATGGCAATAACGTTGTATGGTGACAGATTGTTACTAGACTTATTATGGTGACTTCATAAGGTATATGAATGTCAAATTATTACGTTATATACCTAAAACTAATATATTATGTGTCAAGTATATAATAAAAGGTAAGTAAATAAGTGGTAGAGGAGGACACGACATAATAAAACTCTTAATCAGTAAACAAATTAATGGGAGACATACAGCAAACACTGTGAAGGCCCTGACCCCTGCAGTAGGGGCGATTTTTTATTAGTCCATAATTCTGCTCTCTAGGAACACTTTTGTCCATAGGTTTCCTTTACTCCTCGATTCTCTTCCTGGAAGTTGCTTCCCTTTCCTTTATCTTTCCTGACTCCATCTAAAAGTGGGAGTTGGTTAATATGCACTGCTTGGGGAATACACTGCTTTCTAAATTCAATTTCAGCTTGAGATAGATTAAAGGCCTAAGAATTGTTTTAAATATTAAATACTCAAAGTCATTGTATCAATACCATTTTATTCAAGAACTGAATTTTGAATTCAATTTGTCTTTTAGTCAGTTCAATGTGTCACTATCCATACCACAAATTCTTTGTGAGACATCTGTTTCAGATCTGCTTTGTTTCCTTGTTTTCTTCTACTTTACCATTCTCATGTCCACCAACTCCTTAGTGATGACTGCCTTGAGATTATCAGGCTCGAAAGAAACAAACACACCCTTAATTGGATCTTTGTTCTGCATCAACTGAGAAACCTATGGGCCTTTATTGCTCAAATATTTTTTATCCCATTTCTAGAAATATTTTCCAATTGGTCAAGCATCTGAGTTTAAATGAATCTCTCTGTTTCTTTCTATTTCTGCTTACAACTTGATTAATTCTTGCTTAGTTATGTTTCTTTATTTTTAATACTTTGCCAAGCACAGAAAACAGTAGGCAACACACAATGCAGTCAACCTCTCATGTTACTCTGTTTCCCCAAAAATAAGACTTAGCCAGGCAATGAGCTCTAACGCATCTTTTGAAACAAAAATTAATTTAAGACCCGGTATTATATTATTTTATATTACGTTATATTACATTATATTACATTATAAGACCTGGTCTTATTTTAGTATAAAACCGGGTCTTTAATATAATATAATATATTAAAATTAATTTCTTTTATTAATTTTTGCTCCAAAAGGCATATTAGATCTGATGGCCCGGTTAGGTCTTATTTTTGGGGAAATATGGTATAACAGGAAAATTTTATTGCTTTGCCTGGTCATAATATGCATGGCCATTTTTTGAGCTTCTATTTGGTTTCTCCACTGTTTTTGCTGGTTATTAAAGCAATGCCACACATTTTTTTTAAAAATAGCATAGGTTACCTAAAATCTATGTAACTTTACTAATAATTGTCACCCCAATAAACTTTAATTAAAAAAAAATATAGCATAGCACTTAACTTCAAGTTAGCAGGGATACGATTGGCTACATAACAAGAACAAATAACACTAAAATTTTGGTAGCTTAAATAAAAAAGAAAAATGTATTCTCTCTTTTATCTCAGGGTCTAATGTGAGTCAGAAGGACTCCATTTTACGGTTGTGCAATCTGGAATATGGCAGCTCCACATTCACCACAGCAAAGAGAGTGAATGAAGGTACATGGGTTTTTCACTTCCTCTGTGTAGGAATGACATGTTTCACTTCTGCTTACATTTCCTTTGCCAGAAGTAGTCAAATGGCCTTTATAAAGAAATATATGGATATTTGATTATTACAAATATTTTTTTATATCTCTAATCATAATAATAAATATTCTAGCACAGCTCTGTTCTGTTTTTTTCTGGACATTTTCATATTGTTACTTTAAAATTTTACTGAATCATTTCTATTCTCAATGTTCCTATAAAATAGCATTCCCTGTCTAATCATAACCCCATATTCAGTGGTTTCTTTTTACATTAGTGATAGGAACAGAAATCAAACAACAAATTGCTACTGACTTCCTATTCTGCACCATCCACATTTCTCTGGAGACAGCAGTTATGGCTAAAGCAGTTCTTACTGGAATCCTGACTCTTTCTATTTCATTCCTAGACATTTGTGTGTTGTTCTCAGTAAATCTTTAAGGAATCACCTATATTGTCAGGAACAACCATGAGACTTGAACTGAGAACAGTGCTAAATATGTAGCCCACTTGCTCTGTTAACATTGGACAAATCATTCAATTCCTCTAAAACTTAAAGTGTTTTTCCTTAAAATAAAGATAATTATTTCAGTAAGAAGTGGGTTTAAGAAAGATAATGTATACAAAAGTGCTATATATCCTGTAAAACACTGTATAAAATAGACAATTTTAAAAACAGTAGTATTAAATATGGATAGTTTAATTGGCCATTTACAGACAATTTTCAAATCAATGCTTTCATATGAAAAATTTTTTACACTGATTTTTTATAACAATTTTGAGATCTAATTTTCATATCATAAGGTTCACCTTTTCTAAGTGTACAGTTCAGTTGTCTTGTTTTTAGTATATTCATAGAGTTGTACAATCATCACCACTATCTAGTTTTACAACAGTTTCATGACCCTCCCAAAAAATCCCATACTCGTTAGCAGTCACTGCCCATCCCCCCCCCCCCACCACATAACTAATAACCCACTTTCTATTCCTATGGATTTGCCTATTTTGGACATTTTATATAAATGGAATCATACAATATGTGCTCTTTTGTGACTAGCTTCTTTCACTTAGCATTGTTAACTCTTGGTAAGTGGAGCTGGGTGGTGAGACATGGCTTGGCGAAAGATCACAAGAAAAAGTGAAACAGAAGCTTGGTAAGTTCCACAGAGTCTTGTCTAAGGGGCCCACAGGGGAAAGACACTGAGAGGCAGAGGAGACTGTTGATCACTAGGAACATTGGGGGGATCATATTAGGAACTTACATTTACTTGTGACTCTGTGGGCCATTATCTAGGACATGCGCTTCCACGAGGGTGCTAGTGTCACTTTAAGGCCCCTGCAGCCCACTTAGCCAAATAAAGTGGATGATGAGGCAGCAATACCACGCAGTAGGTTTTGCTAAATTCTCAACAGTTATGTTTTCAAGTTTCATCAATGTTTTAGATGTTTGAATAACTATGGGAGGGGAGAACCAGAAGATAGTCAATCAATCTGTGAATCAGGGACATAAAATTTCTCTTTAGGCTGCAAAGCTTGTTTTGTGTCTTCAAAATCATCCCCCTTCTCAGATATCTTCCATGATACCTTAAGTTCTTAAATTATTTGTGTGGAATTGGGTATGAGCCAACTGCTAATTGCTGTATAGTCACCAGCAATATGGAATGAAGCTAACACCTAATATCTCTCAGGCTGGACTTTAAAAGTTCATTTTTTATTCCTCATTCCAAGATATACAATTTTTATCACTTTCATTTGAAGTTATTTATTATAAATTTAGGAGTCTTAAGGAAAAAACAAATATTTTCCATTTTGTCAATCAAGGAAATAAATAATGAACAGTTATACAAATATGAGGTTGAGACTTCATAAGGAACCTGACTATTTAAAATTTTTATTTTCTAATGCTTAACATATAACATAATCTTATTTATTCCTGACATCTTGTTAACACTATGAACCTATTTATAATGCAGATTAATTTTCCTTTGCTGATTCAATTCTATTTACCACCAAAAACTCAGAGACAGTGCAGGTGGGAATCAGGCTAAAAACATGTTGCCTAATTTCTATGGAATGCTGCTTCTTTGTAATGAATTAATTCTTCTTTCAAAGAGTATTTCCAGATTCTATATGGATTTCAAGTTAATTTCTCCTTTTTTCTGTGATTCTCATTATTTAACTTTTGCCATTCTTTTTTTGACTCTTTGCTTTTGTTAATTTAGTATATGGTATAGAATATAATTTAATATACAATGTAGTTTTTACTGATTTAAAATGTAAAATAACTACTAGGAATCTGTATTATATCACAGTATTGTACATTATATGAAGAGAAAATTTTGTTTTAATAAAATGTCACAAGTGCGATTTGGAAGGTTTGATAGAAACTAAAGTGGAAGAATATTTCCCATTTGTCTTAATGACACTTTTGTATATTTGGATGAATTCCTTCCACTCCTCCCCCCAAAAAAGCCCAGAATCTATCATATCAAGTTCAGATGAGATACAAGGCACACACCAGGCAAGGGTAGCATTGAACACTTTTCTTTTCGTAATTATTGAAAAAACTAGTTTAGCACATGAAAAGGCCAGATCCAAATTTGAACTAGATGTAACCTTTTCAAAGAATGGAGAGTTTTTTTCCCCTCACTATATGCAGGTATAGTTATGCATCTTCGTTTCAGTAAGAGACACAACTGGGAATAATTTGAAACACCATGAGTAAGGCAGTTTCTGAGATATTTATAACTTAAACCCAAACCTGGAAGTACTATAACTCCTATGGGAAAAGTCTGATCTTTTACAATTTTCTGCAAAATGAAACACAGAATTATTTCTATTTGAATCAACTTTTGGAAGTGGGGAGAGCTGTTTTTTACCCCCTAACTTTCAAATTTCAATGCCTAAAATTATCAATTGCTGATAACGGACATTGCTGATGAAGCATTTGTCTATTTAATACAGGTTCTCAAAATTTAACTTCAGCATTCAGTACCTATAATGTCATTTGACTGTAATGAGGTTAAAAGAAGGTTTGAAGGAGACTATCTGAATTCATTATGAAAAGAATTCACTATTTCTTCTGTCAAACGAATACCAAAGAGAAGCAGGTAGCATTCACAGAATAACACATCAAAAATGTGCCTTAGAGAATTTGTAGAATCTTGTTTCATTAAGTTAGATTTGGAGGAATTTGTTTGTATGTAGCCACTAGTAAATATAAAAGGTAGAATATGGGGTGAATCAGTCATTTTAGCATGCTCAAAGCTAAGTTTTATGTTATTTTTCTCTAATTATTTCAGGAAGCACTACAGAATATCTATTCAATATACTGTCACTAAAACCACCAAGTTTAAGCACTCTGGAAAGATATTTTCAAGAACAGAGTAAAAACCCTTTCCCCACAGGCAAGGTAAAGCAACATGATAAATCCTCATGCAGTCAAGCGCTGCTTAACAATGGGGATACATTCTGAGAAATGCATGTGTTGTCAGGCATTTTTGTCATTGTGCAAACATCGTAGAGTGCACTTACACAAACGTAGATGATACGTCCTACTACATACACTGAGGCTACATGGGCTAGCCCTTTGCTTTTAGGCTACAAGCTTCTACAGCATGTTTCTGTACTAAATACTGTAGGCAACTGTAACACAACGGTAAGTGTTTGTGTATCTAAACATACTGCAACATAGAAAAGGTATAGTAAAAATATGGTGGAAAAAAATTTTAAAAACATTACTCCTGTATAGGGCACTTACCATGCATGAATGGAGCTTGCAGGACTGGAAGTTGCTCTGGGTAAGTCAGGGAGTGAGTGGTGAGTGAATGTGAAGGCGAACTAAACACTATGGTAGACTTAAAAACACTGTATATTTGGGCTATACTAAATTTATAAACCACATGAGATTAAATCATGAACAACAGAAAATTATACAATCAAGAGAAACAATAAACCTGAGATGTAAGAGGCTGCTGCTGACATAACAAAGAATACTGTTTTACAGCAAACGTTTTTTAAGTGGAAAGAGTATGCTCTAAAATGACGACAAGAAGTATAGTATAATAAATATATAAACCAGAAACATAGCCATTTATTATCATTATCAGGTGTTATGTACTGTACATAATTGTATGTGCTTTACTTTTATACAACTGGTAGCATGGTATGTTTGTTTAAACCATCATCACTACAAACATGTAATGTGTTGTGCTAAGATGTTGGGATGGCTACAACCTCACTAGGCAATAGGAATTTTTCATCGCCATTTATCATCTTAGGGGATCACCGTCTTATATGTAGTCTGTCATTGATCAAGATGTCGTTGTGTGGTGCATAGCATATACTAAAACTGATGAAGTAATTGGGAGAGAAAAGATCCCTCTGGCTGGATAGTTGATTTTTCAGAAGACTTCTGGAAGAAGGAAGATATTGGGTAAGGTCTTAAATTTATTTCTATGGCTTCTATTTCTATGAGTGAAACTGATACAAAAAGTGTTTTTAAAGACAGAGCACTGAAATATGAAAATGCAAATTATGCATTAAAAAGTGGCATAATAGTCCATTAAAAGCAAATGGTTTTAAGGACCATGAGCAATTTTGAATAGAGACATTTATAATTTATGCCTATGGTTTTGAGAAATTAATATTTTTATTGTGTAAAGAATCATAATCTAAGGGAAATTACTAGATTATAATTCTTAGAAAACAGATGCCATCTATATATTTTCTATCTTGTGTTTTCTCTATACTAATGATTCCCAAATCTAAATTTACAGATCTGACCTCTCTCCAGATAGTATCTCAGTACCTTCTACTTTGTAGGTGCTCAAAAAACATTTATTGGGAATTAAAGAGTAAATAAGTAAATTACTGAATAGTGAATAAATGTGTTTGAGGTGGAAAGTAAGTTAAAGGCTGCATTTTAGGATGAGATAGGAGGAAGAAAAGAAGGTTTAAAATATTCAGTTTGTGTAATTGTAAGTTATTTTGTTAACAAGGAAACACCTCTCCTATAATTATACCCTTTTGATGCTTCCCTTTAAAGCAAAATTTATTGAAATGATTTCCATGAAATCACTGTCTACACTTCCTGGTCTGTCATTTTAACCTCAACTCTCTTTGATTGGACTCCTATTGGCACCACTGCACTGAGACTTTGTCAGGATTCCTACTTATCTCCATGCTGCCAAATCTAAAGATTTTAACTAATTTATTATCCTCTGAGCAGTGTCTGAGACATGTTTTCTAGAAACAATTTCTTCCCTTGGTTTCTATGATATGAAGTAATTCCGTCTTCCTATGTTCTTCACCACTCTTTCTAGGTGTCTCATTTTCTTGTTTTCTCTGTTACCCTTAATTTTTGCAGTGCTCCATTGCTATGTCCCACATCTCCTTTTTGCGTGAAATATATACTCTCCTAATGACTGAAGTTAGACCCATGGCCTTAAAGAACATCTCTGTATTTATAATTCACAAATCTAAACCTACATACTGGACCTTTCATCAGATATTTAGATTTATAAATCTGATTACTTGACACAAACACAGGGATGTAAAATAGCATTATGGTCTTAGAATTCCTCATGTACCTCAAAAACTTGCTTTGTACTATTCTTCTTCAGCACTGTGAATGGCATCACAATTAACCCAGTTGTGCAAGGCTAAACTTTATGCGTTTTATTTTGTAGCTATTTCATTTCACTCCCTAAATCCAATCAGTGAGCAACTTCTTTCAACTTTATTCCAAAACATATCTCAAACCCATTCACTTCCCTTGGTATCTACTCTTAATACTCTTATCTAACCTATCGTCTTCATTTATTTAAATTACTGCAGCCAACTCATAACTGACTTCCTTGCTTTTGTTGTTCTTGTGCCATAATCCATTGCTCATAGGGTAAGCACAAACAAAGTTTTAAAACCATCAGCTATTGCAATCGCATTGCATGCTAACCCCCAAAATTTGTATCTCATGTATAGTTTTCTATCACTGTGATAACATATTATCACAAACTTAGTGGATTAACATAGCACAATTCTGGATGAGAAGTCTAACATGAGTCTCTCTGGACTAAAATCAAGATATTGGTAGGGCTACCTTCTTTTCTGAAGGCTGTAAAGGAGATTCATTTTCTTGGGTTTCCAGCTTCCAGAGGCCACCTCACATTCCTTGGCTTATGGTTTCTTCTTCCATCTGCAAAGCCAGCAATGTTGCATTTCTTTGTGCCTTTCTTTCATAGTTATATCTTCCTCTGATTCTCTCCTTCAGCCTTCCTCTTCCACTTTCAAGGATGTTTGTCATCACACTGGACCCACCAGATAATGCAGGATAATTTCCCTATCTTGGGGACAGCTGATTAGCAACCTTACTTCCACCTGCAATCTTACATGTCACAGCATATGGCGTACAGCCATATGACATACATATATGCTGCAACATAGTCACAGTTTCCACAGATTAGGATGTGGACTTCTTTGGGAGTCCATTATTCTGCCTCACAGAGCATCACGTTAGAATGAAATATAAACACTTTACTTTGGCTTATAAAATCTTACTTTATTTAGGCTTTTCCTACAATCTCCAAATTCACTTTTTATCACTCCCTTTATAGCACTATCCCAGCCATATCATCTTTCTTCCTATTCTTCAGGATGGACATACAAAATCTGACATTGGCCCTCCTTACTAGCTGTTTTCTCTGGTTGTGTGTTTTACTCAATCTTCACATGGCTGGCTCTTTATGATTTAAATCTCATCTTAAATTTCGCTTTTTCAGAGATGGTTTACTAAGCCAACACATCTAAAAAATTATTTGTTACATCATCAAATATAAATTCTCTATCAATATTTGCTATTTTCTGATTTACTATTTTATTTTGTATTAATTAACTTTTCTCAAACACACACACACTCACACACACACACACACACACACACTACTCTTTGCTGTAGTATAAGTGTTGGCATACTCATTTGCTTATTCATCAATGTCATTTCATTACCTAAGAATAGATTTCTAAAAGCCAGCATACAAGGAATTATCTGCCCTTGCCTGGCTGTCCAAAACATTTTTTTTTCCTTCTAAGTTCCAAAAGCACTAAGCTTTTTGTAATTTCCTATACATATACTATTTTTACCCTCTGTAACATTACTCATTCCATCTTTCTAAAATACTCACCCTCTTTACCACTATTCCTTTGCCTATTAACATCCACTTAAATGTAAAACTAAGTTCAGAAGTCATATCTTTCCTGAAGTCACCTCTGACTCTTCTAGAGCTTAAGGTAGCTTTCACATTTATGCCAATACACTATGCTTATCTTAGTTATCATTTTTACATTGTCTTAGAATTTTCTGATTATAGATTTAGCCCCATAGTATGCAAACACATTAAGGTAATGAATGGTATCTTGTTTTGTGTGTGTGTGTCTCTGGCTCCTAGTCTATTTCCTAGCCTATAGTAGATATATTCCCCTGGAGGAATTCTGTGAACATAGAAGAAACACACACTCAGCATTATCACATACAAGGGATGAGGGAACTTGTCCCTCATTGGTTAAGGGCTTTAGAGAGAAGGGAGGGCATTAATTTCCCAGCACTTCTCCCCTACCTCACAGATAGCAGGCTGCAAAAGCTAGAGAAGCCCTCAAACAAACAAACCAAAAAAGTACAGGGGTTGGCAGTTAGAAGTGAGGCTGGTAATTGATATGGGCGAAGGCGTGGCGCAGGGCGTTACAGAGTCGGCTACACTAGACAGCAGTTGTAAAACCCTCGCCTCACATTTTTCTGATATATCGTGAGTTCTGTATACCTTCCTTGCACTCTACATCAGATGTCAATAATTGTAGTTACAATTTGGTCCTTGTCATCACCGAGAACTTTTCTGCTTTTGAGATATATATTCCAGTACCTCATTTCTGAACATAATTTCTTATCCTTCCGGTATTTTCACTCATTTTCATCAGACCTATCCCTAACTTCATAGTGATCTGCAGTCACCAATGTCCATTTTTGCCAGCTCCCTGTAGCTTTGATCCCATCACTATAACACTGGCAATTTATGGGATATCATTTCAATGACTATTTATTGGAAACAACCTCCTCCTTTACATCATTGCTCTTTGATTTCATATTCTTTCCAAATGCTCAATCATGGATAATTTTCAACATCTAATTTCTCAATACCTATACCTTGCTGCTGAATATTGCAAAAAAAAATCTCCTAACAGTGCAGATTTGTGCCATTAGAGATTTACAATTTACTCATAGCTGGGCCCTCCATACTATTCTGCAATTCTATTATATATACTTAATGATCAACACTTCCCATTCTCCACAAAAGCTATTTGAAACTTATATTTCCTTAAGCTCTCAATTCTTCCATTCTGTCTCTTTCTCAGCGATTGGACTTACTTTACTATATATTTTTTCCACATGGAAAAATAAAGATAATTTTCTTTGACTCTTTAAGCTTTTTCCCTACCTACAATGCATTCCTCTTTACTTTTATCCTTATATTCTTTCTATAGTTTCAGATGAAGATACTCGTATGTCTCTCCTGCTCTCTCAGGCCAACAGTGCTCTAGCTATTTTCCCCATTCTCTGTTTTGAGAACTTTGTCCACCATTTCTCCCATTTTTCCTGAATCTTCCATTTTTTCTTATGTATTGACTCCTCACCATGTAAACATGCACAATGCTTTTCCATTTCATAGAAACTCATAAATAAGTACGATAAACACTAAACAAATTATTCTATGATAAGGCATACCCAATAGCTCTACAGTGTGTTTTTTTTCCAAGTCACTACACTCTTATCATCTTTACTTTCTTATCTCTCATGCACTCTTAAATTCATCACTGTTTGATTTTTACCTTAAATGCTCTAAATTCGTAAGATGATTCATGACTTTTCATTCTAATTCTGTGAGCACTTTACAGGGATTAACTTCATTGAGTATTTTGGCGCATTTATGACTGTTGCTTATTCCTTTACTCTTTAAAATCTTTTCACCTTGGTTCTTTTTAAAGTACCATCTTCAGAATTATTTCTTTTGTACTGGCTATCCTTGAGACATCTCTATGTAGAATCTACTTCCACTGTTAGCTCTTTAAAAGTGGATGTTCTCCTTATTGTGTCCTTGGTACTCCCTACGTATGCCCTCGGTTCTTTATCCACTCAGTTCACCCATACCTATGACTGTAAACACCACTGCCATGCTATTACCTCCAACATTTACATCTCCAGCCCAGAGCCTACCAAACGCTCTAGCTACCTTATGAAGAACTTCAACTAATTATGTACAACATGAAGATTATCTTTTTTTCTTCATGGAGAATTTCTAAGTGAATGACTAAGTCAAAACCCCCAGTTTGTACCTAAAGGCTCTGGAGGTGGGCATTTGACTTTTGGCCATTAACTATCTATTCTTTTTGTGGAATCATTCATTTATTTTCCAATAAAGTTTTATTTAGTTCCTACTATGGCTGAACACCTTCGAGATGCTAATCGTGTGGATAATGATAAAGGCTCTATTCTCTAAGAAAAGAAATTGGCAACTAATGTCCATGAGTCAAATCTGGCTCACAGCCTGTTTCTGTAATACAAGTTTATTGAAACACAGCCATTCATTTTTTTAAATATTGTTTGTGCTTGCTTTTACACGACAATGGCAGAGTTTAGTAGTTGTGACAGAGACTGTATGTCCCAAACCTAAATTATTTACTATCTGTCTCCTCACAGAAGAGGGTACAATGAGGTTGCAGTACAGATGTACTATTCTGCAGAAGATGTATTGAAAATTTGTTTAAGATGGTTTAAGGGGGAAAGTTAAGTGGCTGTCACTGGAGGCCAACAGATAGTGAGAGACTGACCTACTACAGTGAAAGTAGAGGTGAAAAATACACATATTCCAGAAATATTTGCTAATTAAAATTCATAAGATTTCGTCATTAAGTTGTTATGTTGCTGAGGCTAGGAGAGATAGGAATTAAGCATACTTTCCAGGTTTCTTATTTTGGTAGAAATTGATACCAACTACAAGGGCAGCTAACAGCAAACACACGTTTAAAAAGAATGAAAATCTGCATAGGAGGAGCATCATGCTGCAGCATCATTTATCCTAGTTTTACTTATTTTATTTTTTTAATTTTTTAAAATGAAAGTTTATTGGGGTGACAATTGTCAGCAAAGTTACGTAGATTTCAGGTGTACAATTCTGTAATACATCACCTATATATCACACTGTGTGTTCACTATCCAGAGTCAGTTATCTTTCCATCACCACATATTTGATTTCCTTTACTCTCATCTACCACCCTCTTCTCCCCTCACCCTCTGATAACAACTAAACTATTGACTGTATCTATCAGTTTTGCTTCATTTGTTTGTCTTGATCTTTTGTTGTTTTCAGTTTTTTATATACCACATATCAGTGAAATCATATGGTTCTCTATTGTTTCTGTCTGACTTATTTCACTTAGCATAATAATCTCAAGATCCATCCAAGTTGTCACAAATGGGGCTATTTCATCTTTTCTTATGGAAGAATAGTATTCCGTCATGTATATATACCACAACTTAAAGCAATCCCCATCAAAATCCCAATGGCATATTTTAAAGAAATAGAACAAAAACATCATCATATTTGTGTAGAACCAAAAAGACGCCAAATAGCCAAAGCAATCCTAAGAAAAAAGAACAATGCAAAAGGTATTACACTCCCTGACTTCAGCTTGTACTATAGGGGAACAGTAATCAAAACAGTATGGTTTTGGCAGAAAAACAGACACACAGACCAATGGAATAGAATCGAGAACCCAGAAATAAACCCACATAAACATGGACAGATAATTTTCAACAAAGAAGCAAAAAACATGCAATGGAGCAAAGACAGCCTCTTAAATAAATAGTGCTGGGAGAATTGGAAAGGAACATGCAAAAGGATGAAAGTAGACTGCTATCTGTCACCGCGTACCAAAATTAACTCAAAATGGATCAAAGACCTAAACATAAGACCTGAAACAATACACTGCATAGAAGAAAACAGAGGAAACTAAAATTATGGACCTTGGGTTCAAACAGGGTTTTATGAATTTGACTTCAAAGGCAAGGGAAGTAAAAGCTAAAATAAATGAATGGGACTGTATCAAACTTAAAAGCTTCTGCACAGCAAAATAAACCATCGACAAAATAAAGAAGCAACCAACGGAATGGGAGAAAATTTTTGCAAACAATGCCTCCGATAAGGGGCTAATATCCAAAATATATAAGGAACTCATACAACTCAACAACAAAAACAACAAACAATCCAATTAAAAAATGGGCAGAGGACCTGAAGAGACATTTCTCCAAAGAGGACATACAAATGGCCAATAGACATATGAAAAAATGCGCAACATCACCAATCATCAGAGAAATGCAAATAAAAACCACAATGAGATATCACCTCGCACCAGTTATAATGGCTATTATTTGTCCTACTTTAATCTTAAGGACACTGAGCAAAGCTCCTCATAAAGACATTAATGGGATTTTGAGTACATGAGGGTTTTTTAGCTTTTTAAATGATGAAACTTTTAGTTACTAAGCATGTCAACCATATTCACTGAATCATTTTGTATTTCTCTAAATGACAGATTTCAACTAACCCTGTGCAATTGATAGAAATTTACTATATAATTATAACCATGACAAATAATGAAGAAACACAAGGGCACAGAAACGAAGGAAAATAGACTTCAATAATAAAACCTAGAATTAACTTTAGACTTTGACACTCATTTAATAAGTGCCCTTTGATGAGACACTGGGTTTCAGTTTCCTCATATGAAAAAAGGAATTATAACAATAATATCAGTGGTGAAATACTATATGAAAAGTGCTTTGAAAATTGTAAAATGTTATATAAATGTGAATTGTCATTATTGTAACCTAATTGTAATTTATCATTATTGTAATTTTTTTAACACAGTATTTGCCTGAAAGATTTCAAGACCGCTGACTTTGAGAACACATTTGCACACATATATGCAAATATATACATGTATATGAGCAAACCTTGAAATAGATAATTTTACATCTCTGTGCATATATTTAAACTCTTAGTATATTTGTGTATGTTTATTTTCAGCTTTTCATTTATTCAACAAATATTTATTATTACTCTATAAATGCACCATTTTCAGTATTGTAAATATAGCAGTAAATAAAACATTAAAAAAAAAAATCCTCTCCCATTGTGGAGCTAACTCTCTACTTCAAGAAGACAGATACTAAATTAAATAAAATATATTTTACTTATATGGTTAAATTGTTATGAAGAAACATTAAATAAGAAAGAGTTCTAGGGGCTGGGAAGCCTTGACAATTTTAAATAGTGTAAAGAGGGCAATGGTCAGAGGAAGAAAGAGGAGGTGACATTTGAACAAGGAAGTGGCAATCCACACGGCTGACAGAAGTAAGCACAAAATGCTTGAGGAGTGAAGAATAACTAGAATATTTGAGGAACACCACAAGAACCAATATAGCTGGGCTGTAATGATCAAGGATGAAGTAATAGCAGATTAGGTCAGAGAGGTTTGGAGTGGGGGGGTTGGGGACCTTATTCAGAGTGCTACAGGTGAACTTAAGAGCTATGGTTATTCAAACTTACTATTGTCCTCTTGCGAACTGTGTTCCAGCTATACTATAGTTCCTTTTTTTCCTTCTCTGTTTTTGTCTTCCTTTGTGATTTGATGATTTTCTGTGGTGATATGTTTTTATTCCTCTCTCTTTATCTTTGTGTATCTACTATAGGTTTTTGCTTTGTGCTTACCACGAAGCTCACATAAAAAACATCATTAATGTTTATGGGACTAAGGCAAGAATGCCCTCCCTCTCCCATCACTCTTATTTAACATTAGACTAGCTGATGCAATAAAACAAGAAAAGAAAAAAGTATACAGGTTGGGAAGGAAGAAATAAGATTTTATCTATTCACAGATGACATAATTTTCTATGTAGAAAATTCCAATGAATTGACAAAAAAAAAATTCTAGAACTAATAAGTGAGTATATCAAGTCCACAAGGTACAAGATCAATAAGAAAAACTGAATTGTTTTCTAATATACCAGTAATAAACACTGGACACTTAAACTCGTTTAAAAATACAATTTAGAATAACACCTAATATAATGAAATACCTAGGTATGTCTAACAATGTATGTACAGAATCTATATGCAGAAAACTACCAAAGACTAATGAAAGATTCTAAATAAATGGTGTGATATTCTGTGTTCATGCATTGAAAGACTGAATATTGTTAAATATCAATTCTTCCTAATTTGAAATATAGATTCAATGCAAATCCACCCAAAATGCCAGCAAGCTATTTTGAGGATATTAATGTAACAATTCTAAAGTTAATATGGAAAGGCAAAAGAACTAAAATAGTCAACACAATATGGTATACAAAGAGTAGAATTGGAGGTCTTATACAATTCAACTTCAAAACTTGCCGTAAGGTTACAATAATCAAGACAGCATGGTATTGGTGAAAGAATAGACACATAAGTCAATGGAACAGAAGAGAACAGCCAAAAGTAGACTTACACAAGTAGAATCAACTGATTTGTGACAGTGGAGTGGTGACATTGATTTCAAAGAAAAAAGGCTAGTTTTTTCAACAAATGATATTGGAACAAAAGGATACCATTATGCCAAGAAAAGAGAAACAACCTAGACACAAACATTTTACCTTACAAAAAAATTAACTCACAATGTGTCATAGTTCTATCTGCGAAATACAAAACTATAAAAATTAAGAAAACATGTAGAAAAATCTATGTGATCTTTGGTTTCTTGATGAGTTTTTATGTACAGCTTTAACATCATGATCTATGAAATAAAAAAATCAGTAAGTTGAACCTTATTAAAATTTAAAAGTTCTGGTCAGTGAAAGATACTCCTGATGAAAAAACATGCCACAGAATGTGAGAAAATATTTGCAAAACACATATATAATAAAGAATTTGTATACAAAATATACAAAGAACACATAAACTCAACAATAAGAAATTAAACAACCCAAATAAAAAGCCTGCATACAAATGGTTAGAGCAGCTTTATTCATAATCTCCAAAACCAGAAGCAACCAACATGTCCTTCAACACGTAAATAAACAAACTATGGTACATCCACACAGTAAATATTTTTTAACAATGAAATGAAGTAGCAAGTAATACAAAGACATAGGTCATTTCTAAATGTGTATTGTTAAGTGAAAGAAACCAGTCTGCAGAAACTACATAGTGTATGATTCCAATAATATGACATTTTGGAAAAGTCAAAAATGTAGAGATGTTAAAGATTGCTGGTTGTCAGAGTTTGGGGGGAAATGAAAAGGGTTAAATAAGGTGTAGCACAGGAATTTCTTTTCAAGTAGTGACACAATTCTGTATGATATTGGAATGGAAAATACAAGACAATAAATGTTTTTTTAAAACCCATAGAATTTACATCACAAAGAAACCCATAGAATTGTTAAAACCCATAGAATTTACATCTTAATGTATGCAAATTGTTTAAAAAATTAGAAGAGGGGAGAAACGCAGGGTAGGATACAGACTAAGATGAGAAAATCTCAAGGTATTACAAAGATGTTAAATACCTACACTAAAGGGTGTTGGGGAATCAGATTCTGATCTAAGTAATTTGGAAATGAATGTAATCTGCAAAACTGAAGTCAAAAGGAACTGTACATAAGCACCGTACTCTCATTAATAAGTTGTTCCTTATAAAACTAGGGGTTAAATTCAGAAAATGTAATACATGTGTACCTGTATTGAACATTTTAGTAAACATATGGCAGATGGTGGGAGCCAAATTTCTCACTGTTGGAGTTGAAGGTTACAGATGAGCAAAGGGAGGAGGCTTAAATGATCTAGGTGGTAATGAGTTAGAATTGGATACATTACTATATATTAACAGATAATAAAGTTCTTATATAATAGTTATTAAATATTAACACTTTTTTTTTCTGTTAGAGCACGAGGTTACCCAAGTGAAAATCAGCTTGATCCAATAATGTTGCCGTATGAAGTGTCTGTCTTTGTAACTTTGATTTGGGATTCTCATGTTTTCTTTTCCAGAATAGTCCTTCCTTCCTTCCCACCTCCCTCCCTGCCTCCCTCCCTCCCTTCCTTCCTTCCATCCTTCCTGTCTCTCTCTTTCTCTCTCTCTTTCTTTCTTTCTGTCTCCCTTCCTTCCTTCCTTCCTTCCTTCCTTCCTTCCTTCCTTCCTTCCTTCCTTCCTTCCTTCCTTCCTTCCTTCCTTCCCTCCCTCCCTCCCTCCCTCCCTCCCTCCCTCCCTTCCTCCCTCTCTCTCTCTCTCTCTCAATATGGAATTTTTCTCCTGGTAGGCAAAAATACATTCTTGTTTGGTATCTCAATTTCACCAGCTCTGGGGTATGTCTCCTTATTATTTTGAGGAATCCCCTTGTTCATCCAAAGCAATTTTTTTCATGTTACATAGCCTATACTTTAAGTTAAATCAAATGTTGGCAAAGATTTTCTGAAAAGGGACAGATAGTGCAATAATTCCCTCTTATCTGCAAGGGATATATTCCAAGACCCACAATAGACACCTGAAATTGCAGATAGTACAAAACACTAACCAATTTTTTCAACTCTGCTAGAAATGTGGCAGCAGTTTCTTTATCAGCAAATGTGGCATCTGCATTAATTTTTATATTTTGCAGTAGAAACTATTCATTAATCTGTGTAATCACCCCTTACTTGCAGTAAATGGCTTGGTGTCACTTATTTCAGAAATCCCTTGCTGAAGCCTTCCTATAGGCTCAGTGATTTCTGGCACAACCAGTTACTGTCAACTGGAATAAATTTTCTGTTCATGTCTTCCACCCACAAATTTAATGCCTTTTTCATCTTAACTAAGAACTTATGCACTATGACCATAGTGTTTGCAGTTTGAGGTGTAACAACAAAACCAACACAAATTTCTTATTTTTTCTTTCTCCCCAACACCTTCCCCTTTGGGAACCATCAGCTTGTTCTCTATATCTGTGTGTCTATTTCTGTTTTGTTTTTTTTAGATTCCATATGTAAGTGAAATTATGTAGTATTTATCTTTTCCTATATGACTTATTTCACTTAGCATAATTCCTCTAGGTCCATTCATGTTGTTGCAAATGATAGGATTTTATTATTTTTTATTGCTGAGTCATTACATTATATATATGTATATATATACACATATATGTATATATACACATACATGTATAATGTAATGTTACATATATACATATATAACATATGTATAATATACATATATGTGTATATATACATATGTGTGTGTATATATACATATATCGGTGTTATATATATATACACACACACACACATATATATATATACATATATATATATATATGATCACATATTCTTTATTCATTCATCTATCCGTGAACACCTAGGTTGCTTCTATACCTTGGCTATTGTAAATAATGTAAGAATGAACATAGAGGTGCATATATCTTTTCAAATAAGTGTTTTTGTTTTCTTCAGATAAATACCAAGAAATATAATGGCTGGGTTATATGGAAGCCCTAATTTTAATTTATTGGGCAGTCTCCATACTTTTTACATAGTGGCTTTACCAATGTACAATCCCACCAATAGTTCATGAGGCTTCCCTTTTCTCCACATCCTTGCCAGCACTTGAGACTTGTTGATTTTTTTGATGATAACCATTTTGACAGGTGTGAGGTGATATCTCATTGTGGTTTTAATTTGCATTTCCCTAATGATTTTTTGATGTTGAGCACATTTTCATATGTCTGATGGCCACCTGGATATACTCTTAGGAGAAGTGTCTATTTAGGTCCTCTGCCCATGTTTTAATTGTATTGTTTGTGGGATTTTTGGTGTTAAGTTGTATGAGTTCCTTATATATTTTAGATATTAACCTCTTATCAATGTATCATTTGTAAATATCTCCTCCCATTCAATGGGTTATCTTTTTATTTTGTTGATGGTTTCCTTCACTGTGCAATAATTTTTTATTTTGATGTAGTCCCATTGGTTTATTTTTGCTTTTGTTGCCCTTACCTGAGGATACATACACAAAATGATATTGCTAAAACTGATGTCACAGAGTTACTGCTTATGTTTTCTTCTAGGAGTTTTATGATTTCATGTCTTACATTTAAGTCGTTAATCCATTTTTAGTTTATTTTCAAATATGGTGTAAAAAAGTGATCTGATTTTATTTTTTGCATGTATCTGTCCAGTTTTCCCAACACCATTTGTTGAAGAGACTGTGTTTGCTCCATTGTACATTCTTGCCTCCACTGTTGGAGATTAATTGGCCATATAAGTGAGGATTTGGTTCTGGGCTCTCTATTCCATTCCATTGTTTATTGTCATAAACAATAATCAAAATATAGGGTACTGGCATAAAAATATATAAATACATATACACAGTGGGTGCCAAAAATGTGTACACATTTTAAGAATGGATACAACTGTATTTAAACTGTAATATTCAATATATACTGATAATAAAAGATGAATACAAGACATGTTTGACTTCTGCAATTACGAAAGGTACTCAAAGTGGTTGCCATCAGCGTAATTTTAATACAGTATTTTTTCCTTTCTTAAAATTCGTATATATTTTTCTGGCACCCTCTGAATATATCAAAATATAGGGTACTGGCATATCATATATATGTACACACACATATATATGTATATATGTGTGTGTATATATATATATATATATATATATATGTATATATGTATATATATATGATATGCCAGTACCCTATATTTTGATAATTGTACCTTTGTAGTACAGTTTGAAATTAGGAAGCATGATACCTCACATTTTCTTTTTTCTCAAGGTTCCTTTGACTATTTGAGGTCTTTTATGTTCCATATATATTTTTTTTAATTTAATTTTATTTATTATTATTATTATTTTTTAATTTATTGGGGTGACAATTGTTAGTAAAATTACATAGATTTCAGGTGTACAATTCTGTATCACATCATCTATAAATTACATTGTGTGTTCACCACCCAGTGTCAGTTCTCCTTCCATCACCATATATTTGATCCCCCTCACCCTCATCTCCCACCCCCCAACCCCCTTACCCTCTGGTAACCACTAAATTACGTTCTCCAGATTAATTTTCAAAACCCCGTGGCCATCTTGTGGTTACTGATTGTTTTCTAATCCCCTCACCTTCCCGCTTACCCCCACCCCCCCCGCCCATCTAGCAACCCTCAGTTTTTCCTCTTTTGTCCATATATATTTTAAGACTAGCTTTACTATTTCCAAGAGGAATGTCAGTGGTATTTTGATAGAGATTGCATTGACTCTGTATATTGCTTTAGGTAGTAAGGACATTTTAATCCTTCCAATCTGTGAGCATGGTGTACCTATTTATTTGTATCCTCTTCAATTTATTATTTTTAGTGTCTAATAGTTTTCAGAGTACAGGTCTTTTACCTCTTTGGTTAAATTTATTCCTAGATATCTTGTGCTTTTTTATGCAGTTGAAAATGAGATTAATTTTTCTTAATTTTTCCTTTTGATCATTCATTATTGTTGTGTATAGAAACAAGAAATTTCTGAATGCTAATTTTGTATTTGGAAACTACTGAATTCATTGATTAATTCTAGCAGAATTTTGGTGGAATCTTTAGGGTTTTCACCATATAGTTATCATGTCATTTGCAAATAGTAAGATTTTTACATCCTCCTCTCTGATTTTGATGACTTATAGTTCTTTTTCCTCTCTGAATGCTGTGGCTTGGAGAACTTCCAAAACTATGTTGAATAGAAATGGTAATAGTAGGCATCTTGGTCCTTTTTCTGAGCTTAGAGGTTAAAGCTTGCAACATTTCATCATTGAATATGATATTAACTGTGTATTTGTCACATATAGTTTATTATGTTGAGGTATGTTCCTTCAATAATCTCTTTGTTGACAGGTTTTATCATAAAAGGATGTGGAATATTTTCCAATACTTTCCTGCATCTATTGAGACAATCATATGATGTCTATCCTTCTTTTTAATGTGTTGTATCATGGTGACTGATTTATGCGTGTTGAACCATCTTTGAATCCCTGGGATAAATCCAATGATGTGTAATCCCTTCAACATATTATTGAAACTGGTTTGCTGATATAGAGTTGAGAATTTTTGCATCTATGTTCATTGAGGATATTGGTCTATAATTTTCTTTTTTTGTAATATCTTTGTCTGATTTTTGTATCAGGGTAATGTTAGCTTCATAGAATGAGACTGAAAACATGCTTTGCTCTTTAATATTTTGAAATAGATTTAAGAAGTATAGATATTCATTCTTCTTTAAATGCTTGGTAGAATTTACCTGTGAAGCCACCTGGTCCTGGACTTTTATTTGTTGGAAGTTTTTATTGTTGTTGTTGTTTTAGATTACCGCTTCAATTTTGTTGCTAGGAATTAGTCTGTTTAGGTTTTCCATTTCTTCCTGGTTAAGTCTCAGAAAGTCCTATGCTTCTAGAAATTTATCCATCCATAGGAAAACCAGCATACATTTCTTCTTTATAATTTCACGAGTAGATTTGTTTGTGCTGTAGATCTTAGCAAACTCTGCATAAGATTATTTTTCTTATTAAAAGATGTACTTTCACAAAGGTGAAGGAAGCATATTTCATAGTTAAGTGAAGCACTTTATGGATTATTTTTTACATATCTGAATTGCCAACATCACTACTCTTGTGCCATTATTAAGTCAAATAAGTGTTACTTGAACACAAACATTGAGACACTATGATAGCCAATCTGATAACTGAGATTGTCTATGAAGTGACTTGGGGGCAGATGGCGTATACAGCATGAATATGCTGGATAAATATGCTGGATGATCGATGTCCTGTGCAGGACAGAGCAGGAAAATATGAGATTTCATCATGTTACTCAGAATAGTGTGCAATTTAAAATTTATGAATTGTTTATTTACGGAATTTTTCATTTAATATTTTTGGACCACATTTGACCAAGGATAACTAAAACCACTGAAAGCAAAACTACAGGTAAGGGTGGACTACTGTAAATATATTTGACTTTATAGGTCATTTTATATGTTCCACAACTATTCAATTCTGTCATTAAAATGCATTTTATTTACGAAAACAGTTGGTCCCTGGCCCACATGTGATAGTTTGCTGACCCCGAAGTTAGACAATTACACTGAGATATTTAAATTCGGGAAAAAAATTCTATCTGGTCCACCAAGGTTTCTAGAAACAAGGTCAGACAAATACAAACTGATTTTTTTTTTTTTAGCCAAGTATTTAGTGGGTGTAAGACATATTAATGATTCATCTCCAAAAATATATTATTACTCCTATTTAAAGACCCTGAATTCATTTATACATTCAGTAAGAATATTTTGAGAACCTACCTGGTGCCAAATACTGTATTTTATACTGGGAATACAGACAGCATGCAATCCAATACAGCAAATAAATTTAAATTTTGATTAACTTTTTATTCTAGAACGTCTAGTAGTGGAAATATAATGTTCTTATTTAAAGTGTATTGTCTTACTATGTTTTCAATACTTTGGAACTTTATTGTTATACTTGAAAATCATGTCTTCCATTAAAATACTAGCTTCTCACGTTGAATTTTTTTGAAAACTGTGTTACAAATGTTAAAGAGAAAGTATACTTAGTGAATAAGATGGAACACTTTGATTTAGTCAATAGAACACGAAACTGTAAATTCTCTCAATAACCAATAAATAACTTGCATTCAATTCTTACATATGCATATTTAAAACTCTTCCATTGTCTTATGAGACCCTATTGTCAGTTCAGAAACCTAATTTAGTCTTTAATTATTTTTCCAAGCTAACAGAAGCTCAGATATACTGAGAGACTAGAAGGTAGTAAGTGATCTTCCAGACTCTCTGCCTTGATCTGGTTATCTAGGCTTTTGCATGCAAAGTTTAAGTGTAAAAGTGGAATACTACATTCCACTAATTTACTTAAAATATAACATGATGTTGCATAACAAAATTTTAAAATTCTATTTCTATTTTAAACTATTTATTAATGGGAATAACGGTTATTTCAATACTGCAAAGACAAAACCAAAGCAAAGAAATAAATTGAATGCTGAGGCTGAAGTAAGCCTACCATTGTCACCCGTAGGCTCCATTGTAAATGTTTATATTAATCAAAATAGATTTATTTGTTTTAAATAATTGCTTGCAGAATGAGGAAATGATACAGACTTTAAAGATAAAATTGTGCTAACAAATTGTTTTTCTTGTTTTCTTATATAGTAAGGTTAATTGTAAGATTTTATTTGGGGAAAATGGGGGTTATTTCACTGCAAATTTTGAAATTCATAACTCCAAAGAAGTTAAATCTCATGTAGTGACCTGTTACTTACCAGGGGGTAAATGAAAACAAAACAAAAATAAGATAACTGCCTTTTATTAGTAATCACTGAGAAATTTTGGAAAAAATTGATAAAAATCAAATACAGGTAATTCTCTATATTTTCAAAGAGAGAGAAAAGGAAAATAACATAAACTGTAAAACTTGGTAACTAGCTAGGAAGTTTTTATAAAAACATTAGATGTCATTTGTAGGTAGTTTGGAAAATAATTTGTTACCAGGGATCTGGGAATAGGGATGAATGAAAAGTTATTACATAATTGCTCAGGTTTAAGTTTAGGGTGATGAAAAATCTTTGGAAATAGTGTTGATGGTTGCAAACTATTGTAAATGTAATAAATGCCACTGAATTGTACACTTAAAATGGTTAAAATGGAAACTTTTATGTTATGTATAATGTATATTTTGCCACAATAAAAAGTTATTTACAAAAACAAAGACTAAAAAATGCTTAGTTTAAAAAAGAAGAAGTGGCTTATAAACGATCTAAATGTTTTGAAGGTCTTTTTATATGGGTGTGGGCAGATGTTTGTAAGGGAGAATTTTCAATAATAAAAGTTACACAGAATAAATTTAAACTTTAAATCCCAATATTAATTTAAAATCATAAATGAGAAGAGCACACATATACATATACATATACACGCATATGCACAACTTGTGTTGTCTTCAAAATTGCAACTTTGGTATATTATGAAATTCTTTCTTTATCCCTTGCATATGGATATTTTGGGGTTGGGCAGAATAATTAAACTGATTTGCAACAAGGTTTAGTGAACATAAGAAGATAGTTGAGTTGGGTAACATCACTTTTGGTTACAACTTAGATGTGATATATTAAAAAAAAATGATATTTGGCAACTCAAGTAGTTACTCCAAGGGCAGCTTTATCTAAGGATCTCCCCAGAATACAGAACGATTATAGCATAATTACATGACTAGAAGGCAGATGTTTATTTAAGAACATTTGTTTTAGACATTGTTAAAAAACAGAATTTATGATTTTATCAGTATGCCTAGGGATATAGTTAAAGGCAGGAAATTTTACTAAAACATTTCAGAGAGAATTTTCAACAATATGGGACTATTTATCAAGGATCAATTAGGAAAATAGAAACCAGCTATGGAGTTTCAAACAAGGAATTTAATATAGAGAATTGGTTATTCAAGTGTTAGTTGGTGGAAGAGCCTAAATGGCTACTGAAGAAACTGAGAGATAAGTTATTTAAGAATCAGTTACCACTGCTGGGGTTGAGGAAACTGAAGAGAAGAGGATCCATGTGGATACTGTGTGTTTTAATCTCTAAGAGGAAGGTTCACAAACCTGGTATTTCACCAAGTGACACCCTTTTTAGAGGTCAAAATACCCTCTTTCATATTTCAGCTTGAGTATAACAAAAAATAAATAACAATTATTTCATCACAGTAACAATAACAACATTAATATGACAAGGTGTAACTAATTTTAATGCAAATGAAGACATTCATCTCTCCTCAAAGACTGAAGACACAAAATCTCAATAGTCATGTTGTGATATTAACATTTGTTTGACTTTAATCATAATCCAACATTAACATTATATAGTAAAAAAAAAAAGATACCTAAGTTTTAAAGTTGTTTACCACCAAAAAATAATATGATAAAGAAAAAGGGATGAGATATTGGTTAATATATGCATGTGATACATGCCATTGCGTCATCTCCGACTCCTGGAGACTCTAGGAATGATTAATGTCCCCAATGTCCCCTTCTCAACAGCGCTGCTCAGCTCCTGGAGACTCAGGCCTATCGATTCTTTAATGAAGGCAACCCATCTCATACTTGGTCTTTCTCCTTTCTTGCTGCGTTCCACTTTTTTCCAGCATTATTGTCTTTCCCAAAGAACCCTGCCTTTTCATGATGTACCCGAAGTAGGACAGCTTCAGTTTTGTTATTTTTCCCTCCAGTGATGTTTCAAGCTTAATTTGCCCTAGGACACACTTGTTTATGTTCTTTGCAGTCCTGGGTATCTGTAGAGCTCTCCTCCAACACCTTATTTCAAATGAATCATTTTTTTTTTCCTATCGGCCTTATTCACTGCACAATTTTAACATCTGTACATAGTAATTAGGAATACGACTGTGTGGATGATCTTAGTGTTAGTCTCTAATGATACATCTTTGCTCTTGGTGATCATTCCTAATTCTTCCACTGCTGTCCTTCCAAGCGTCAGCGTTCTCTTCATTTCTTGGCTGCAGTCTCCATTTGAGCTGATGACTGAACCAAGGTAAGCTAAATCTTTAACAATTTCAATGTCTTCATTATGTTAAAATTGTGCTATTTCTTCTGTAGTCATGATTTTTATCTTCTTGATATTCAAATGCAATCCTGATTTGTCACTTTCTTCTTTCACTTTCATCAAAAGTTATTTCAAATCATCTCTCCTTTCCATCAGTAAGATAGTGCCATCTGCATATCTTAAGTTGTGGATATTTCTTCCACCAACTTTCAGTCCTCCATCCTCTGAGTTTAGCCCAGTTTTTCATATGGCATATTCTACGTACAGATTAAACAAATAGGGAGATAAAATGCACTTGTCTGATACCTTTACATATAGGAAATCGTACTGTCTCTCCATATTCTGTCCTGACATTGGCCTTCAGTCCACAATACATGTCACATATCAGGACCATCAAGTGCACAGGCACACTGATTTCTTTCAGAGCA
The DNA here is from genome assembly GCF_004115265.2 of Rhinolophus ferrumequinum. NCBI lineage: Eukaryota > Metazoa > Chordata > Mammalia > Chiroptera > Rhinolophidae > Rhinolophus > Rhinolophus ferrumequinum. Next base: position 54,593,827 of record NC_046288.1, read on the forward strand.
ACCATGCTACTCATGGTCCACATAGTCAAAAGCTTTATACTGTAGTCTATAAAACATAGACTAATATTTTCTGAAATATTTTGGAGTGCTTCAGTATCCAAAACATGTTCATAATTAGCTCTCGAATGCCTCTTCCTTCTCTGCATCCAGCTTGAACATCCATCATTTTCTCCTCCATATAAGGTAGAAGACTTTGTTGCATCACCTTGAGCATCACTTTACTTGTGTAGGAAATTCGAGCAATGGTCCTGTAGTTATTGCACTCCTTGGCATCTTTTCTTGAAGATTGAGATGTATATTGAGCATTTCCAATCTGTAGGTCATTGTTTTGTTTTCCATATTTGTTAATATCATCTTATTAGAATTTTAACAGATTCAGTCTCTGTAGTTTGAAATAATTCTATCAGTATCACATTTACCCCCTGGAGATTCATATCTTCCCAATACTTTCAGGCCAGCTTTCACTTCACTTTCTAGAATTATAGGTTATTCCTCATAGGAGTCTTCTACAAAGGTATTTGTCATCCTTTTGTCTCTTCTGTACAGAGTTTCAGTATACTGTTTTCACCTTTGTTTTATTTTCTCCTTTTCAAATAATGTGCTTCCTTGTTGATTGTTCAGCATTCCTAGTCTAGTTTTGAATTACCCTTTTATTTCTTGAATCTTCTGTTGGAAATCTCTTATTTTTCCTTTTGTGTAGTTCTATCTCCTTACATTGACTATTGGAATAGTTCTCTTTGGCTCTACATGATGGTTGTTGAAAAACTGGATTCTAACCCTGCTTTTGCTTCTCATCTGTTTTTAAAATTTTTTAGTGTTTCTTCTGTCACTTATCTTGATTTTTCTTTTGTTTTTAATTGTGACATTGTTTTTCTTTCACATTCTTTGTTAATACTATTTCTAGTTTCGGTCTACAGTTTTTATTTTCAGTCAAATATGTTTAACAGTGTACATGTTGTTTATTTTTTTAAATGTGTACTTTATATCCACCAGGAATGTTATTTATATTATATTTTGGTACTACAATTCTTTTAGCTGTACACTAATGTTTGATATTAAGAGTTTGCGGTCAGTACCACAACCTGCCTCTGGTCTCGTTTTGGCAGAGAGAATACAGTTTCTCCATCTCCTGCTTCCAATTACATAGTCTATTTGATTTCTATATTGGCCATCTGGTGATGTGCATGTACACAGTCATGCCGTTGGTTGTTTGAAGTCTGTGTTTGCAATGAACAAGTTATTGGCCTCACAGAAATTCATGAGCCGATCTCCTGCTTCATTTCTATGCCCTAGTCCAAAATTTTTGATGACATTTGATTCTGCTTTATTTCCTACTTTTATCTTTCAGTCACCTATAATTATCAGCATGTCTTGTTTTGGTGTATGATCAATTTTTTCTTGGATACTCGTGTGAAATTTTTTAATTTCATCTTCTTTAGCCTCTGTAGTTGGAGCATAGTCTTGAATGATGGTTAATAGGTTTTCCTAGAAGTCTGATTGATATTATTTAGTTAGATCTTATATTATAGCCCTAACCGCCTGTGCTATATCTTGCCTCAGTATCACACTTGATCTTAGCCAAAAGGCCGAGAAGCGATCTTGCCTCAATATTAAAGCTACTCTATTTCCTCTGAGTTTGTCATTTCTGGAATAGAACACTTTGTAGTTGCCTGACTGGAAATATCCCATTTCAGCCCATCTTGGTTTGTTAACATGAAGCATTGCAATATTTAGATGTTCAATTTCTTTCTTTGCAGTTTCCACTTTACCTCGGTTCCTGCTTCTTTTTTTCCATGTTTCCGTTGTATGCATTGTACACCATCATAATTTTCTTTCTCCTTTGTACACATCAGCCCCTGGACATCCTTCCAGCTTTGGTCTAGTTGTGTCATTAGGAACAATGCGGTTTGTACTTCCTCTCTGCTGTGATCTTCCCTAGTAACTGAGTGCTTTCCAAGTCTCATCTTTTAGTACTATCTCATGTTATTTTGAACTGTCTCATCATAGGATTTTCAAGGGAAAGTGAAAGTAAAAAGAAAATGCAGCAATGCTTTACCATTGTCTTCTCTTACTCTGTGTGTGGGTCTAAGCCACATACGCTTGGGTCTGTGCTGTCACAATAACCACACCCAAAATGTAAGCTTCCCTATGGGAGGTTAATATATACATGTGTACACAATTATACAAAAGTAAATATCATTACTGATATAGTTATCATTTCTGGAATTGGTTATGGGGCCACAGCTGGTCTTCAAATATCCCTGTTTCCACCATCAATTTCATGTTCCTTTTGACTTCAGCCAAAACTAGTTGGCATTTTTTTATCTGTTAGTGAATCCCAAAACCTACATCCTTGGAAGACCTCCCATTAGATGTTTCTATTATACAATGATAATTCAAGAGTATCCCTAGAAAAAAACCTGGATTCTGGACAGATTCTTCCATGTCCCTATCAGGTAGCAGACATCGGCTTTCTCCTTGGTAATTATGAAAACTTTCCCCAATCTGTATATCATCCCTTGTTCTGCCTGATGGTTTGGTGCTCTGGGGGACTCCCTTTGACAATTTTCAATCCCAACTTCCAATGCAGTAGGACCACTATTTGTAAAGGTTTTTTTTTGTTTTGTTTTGCTTGTGTGTGTGTGTGTGTGTGTGTGTGTGTGTATGTTATTAAAGTTTTAGGAAATGAAAGTATTACACGTAATTGAAGACTTCCATGCCAAAGATAAGATTTGAAAAAAAATAGATGCTTAATAGTTTCTTAAGTATAAAACACCTAAGTCAAAGCACTTGGGGAAGAAATAATCAGGCATGTAAATAACAAAAATATGTAGAAATATATACAACTTTGTCAAATTAATTTTATTTTACAAGTTTGCTAGTTTTTGTTTGAGTAATCTGCATGTATAGGTTTGCATACAACATGGGAATTATAGAGGTTCCATCACACTATAGTAGTGTGTGTGCCTGCATGCTACAGTAAAGGAACATGGTTTTCATATTTCAGTGAAGTGCAAAAGAAAAGGCAATCCTTGTGAAATAGAAACAAATAGGAAAGAGAGGGTGCTTTTCTCTAACACATTAATGAAATGAAAATCTGTACTTTTGTTAGTTCAGTGATGTGAGAAATAGAAAATCTGTAGTATCTGACACTAAGGTCTTTTTTACATACGAAGAACCACATGTAAAAAGCATATCTGAAATTGAAAGTAAATACTGGTTGGGATGGAGGAATTTGTTTGTATTCTTGTTGGCTATTTTAAAAATTCATTTCTATTCTTATTTGCTTTTTTTTTTAATTGCAGTTTGAGCATAAACACTAAAGAGCAGAAAACACTATGTAGGAAACCTAACAGAGACAATGTAATGTCAAATGTGAAAGAACAAACAGGAATTTTTCTTGGAGTGGTACTTCTGTAAACGAATAGTGTTTAATAATATGAAATGGTTGCTTCTTTTTTAATGAAATTTTTGTGATGCCCAAACCAATCACAGGTGTATCACATAATTTTTTATCTCCCCAAGCTTATGGGTAGATGTCGTAGGCTGACTCCACAATAAACTGAAAATATTTCCTAGCTCTGATCCCTGAAAAAGCCTAGAGAAACGACCAAGTTATAGCCACAAGTACCCTTAGGGCTCACTCTAGCAAGGGTTATAGATAAAAATGATTGACTGGCATTGATAATATATAAAACTGAATGATCAATATACCTTCTCTGCTTTTACATATGTTTGAGAATTCCAAAATAAAATACTAAGAAGTAAATACCCTTAAAATATGAGTCAAATATGAGGTAACAGGAGCAGAAAGAGACTGGTGCCTAAATAAAGGAGTCAAGGAGAACTGCACTGGACTCACTGGCACTTCCACAGGATGAACAGCAACTACTGACTCTGGCATTTTGCAAGCGGAATCCCTGGCCATGAGGCATCTATCTGTATATGGTTGCAACAACAACAAAAAGCAAAATAAAATGTGCCTACCTTATGCCTGGTACTATCTGCATTTACATTTATAAAAAAAATGGCTTATTGTACTTACACATTTTGGCAACAAAGAGCAAACTTTGTCTACAGAATAGAAAGGGAGAGATTAATTTTGAAGATAATTATACTTCTATAAAACATTAACCAAGTGTCAACGTAAGAATGTCCAAATCTGTAGAGAATTATTTGAGCCAAATTGATGACATAGGCTGGGGTGCAAGATATTAAATGCTCCAGAAAATAACAGTTTTGTAGTTTCTTTTATGCATGTGACATTAAGGAGGGAATGTAAGGAAGGTTACATACAGATGGGAGAAAGCTAGGTAAGGATTGGATTATAGGATAGTTAACAAAATTTTGTGCTTTCTTAAGGGTGGTTATGCCTTTGAGGAGTATTACTCCTGGCATCTCAAAGGTGTGTTAACAAGAAAAAAAACAGGGCTTACTAAAAACTAAAGAAGTTATACATCTGGGGCGTGACTACCTACCATGACCTCCCAGTTAGGAATTTATGATTTATTACAGTGCCCCTTTTTAATCCACACAAGAAATTATTTGATAGAAGAAGTGGGCTTCAGTACCTCTTCGTGTATAATACATTTTTTAAAAAATTATTGTGATATTTCATTAGCCAAAATAAATTTGATTCATAAGTTGTCCCCAAGAGAGACTGGGTGGTTTCTCTCCTCCTATATGCTTTGGAATGGGTGGTTGCTAGCAGATTAGTGGCTATACCTATTTAATGTATAGATGATACTGGTCCAGCTTTGCCCAGTTATAACTAACCTCACGTCATAAAAGGCAACATTCATTAAGCAATGTTGCTATTTTAAGGTCTATTCATGTTCTTTAATTTCTAAATTTGAATTTTCAAACACATATAAGAGAGAATAATCAAGGGAATTTGATTTATTCATCACGCAGTTTTAGCAATTATCAAAACACAGACAACTTTTTTTTTAAAATCTGTCACTACTACCCTACTGGGCATTAGGATGATTATTGTTATTGGGTTGTTTTTAGGCAGTTTCAGTGAACAGAGCTGGGAAAAATGTGTATTTTTAAAGGAAACTTTTTATATTAGAACAGTGGTAGGTTTATAGATGTATACTGTGAAGACAGTACAGAGAGTTCTCACAGCCCACCTAGAATTCCCTATTATGAACAACTTACTTAGTATGGTATATTTGGTACAGCTAATGGACCTATATTGATAAATTATAATTAACTAAAGTCTATGCTTTATTCATTTTTCCTTAGTTTTACTTAACATACTTTTGCTGTTCTATAATCCTATCCAGGATACTGCATTACACTCAATAGTCATGTTTCCTAGGATTCCTCTTGGATGTGACAGTTTCTCATATTTTCCTTGTTTTGGATGACCATGACAAGTATTCTCTAGAATATTCCTCAATTGGGATTTGTCTGATGCTTTTCTCATGATAAGACTCTGGTGGGTTTTTTTTTTCTTTTTTTCTTTTTTTTTTTTGAGGAAAGGAACCACAGAGATAATGTCTAATTTTCATCACATCATTATCAAGGGTACACACTATCAACCTGTCTTACCATTGTTGATGCTGCCTTTGATAAACTGGCTGAGATAATGTTTGTCAGATCTCTCCACTATAAAGTTACTCTTTGACACTGAAATCACATTTCATAAAGAAAAAATTTGATCAACTGGTTCTCATCAAAATCAAAAACTTCTGCTCTGAGGAAGATTGTGTTAGGAGAATGAGAAGACAAACTAAAAAATGGAGACAACATTTGCAAACCATGATCTAACAAAGAATGGATATACAGAATATATAAAGAACTCTCAAACTTAATAGTAAAAAAATAATAATAATTTAATTAAATATAGGCAAGAGACACAAAAACATTGCAACAAAGAGAATATTCAGCTGGTATGTGAAAAGTTATTCAACATCATTAACCATTAGTGAAATACAAATATTAACTACAAAGTAAGCTATTACTACATACCTATAAATAGTTAAAAGAAAAAGTAGTTTTAAAAATATATATTTATATAAATATAAAATATTTATAGTTTTTTATAAATATAAAATATAAATGTAAAATATATAAAATATAAATACGTTTATATCTTGGTAAATAAAATGTAGACCACACCAAATCCTAGTGAAGATGTGAAGTTTGATCACTCATACAATTCTGGTGGGAATGTAAAATGGTACAGTCACGCTGTAAAACAATTTTGCAGTTTTTTAAAAACCTAAGCAAGCAATTAACATACAACCCAGCAATTGCACTGTTGGGCATATTTCCCAGGGAAATTAAAACTTATGTTCACACAAATGCCAGTATGTGACTGTTTAATAGTAGTTTTATTCATAATAGCCAAAAAATGGAGGAGAAAAACTGAAATGTCTTTCATTGGATGACTGGTTATACCAATAGTGGTCTAATTCTAAGTAAAAGGGAAGAAATTATTTATATACATAACAAGCTGGATGAATTTCCAGAGAATTAGGCTGCGTGGAAAAGGCCAATCTCAAAAGATGACTGACTATATAATTCAATTTATGTCACATTTTTAAAATGACAAAATTATAAAAATGAAAAATAGATTATTGGTTGCTAAGGATTAAGGAGGAGTTTGGGACAGGATGAAAGTGGGTTTGGTTATAAAAGGCCAATATGAGGGACGCTGGCAAGGAAAGAAATTGTCTGTATCTGGGTTGTATCAATGTCAATATTTGGGTTGTGATATTTTACTTCAGTTTTGCAAGATATTACCATTGGGGGAAACTGAGTAAAGGGTACATGAAATCCCTCAGTCCTATTTATTGAACCTACCTGTGAATCTACTATTATCTCAACATAAAAGTTTAATTAAGATATCTAATTCCTGTTTTAATTTTTTGGCAAGGCATTATATAGAAGTATATTGGTTAATATCCAGATAATTTGAAATTTTCCAATTATCTTCATGCTTTCTCACATAATTGTGCTGCATTTGGGCTCTACAATATCCTTGAGATTCTCCTGGGTAGTGAGTTACTTAGGGACACTAGGTAATATTGGACAAGATTCCAATATGTCTCTAAATCAGCATAAATGGAGAATAAAGTTGAAAAATTCAAGACTTTATTTGAGCCTCTGGAAATAATTTTTAGACATTGAAAGTAAATACATAGCCTTTGGGAATTCTCCTTTATAGATTTTATTGCTACATTGTTGTAATTTATTCTGATGATGATGATTCTGATGATGATGATGGTGGTGGTGGTGGTGATGATGATGCCATGATGTTGTTTTTCTTAGTTGTGTGGCATGATGATTAAGCATACAAAAAAAGAGACCATTCTCTTCATCACCTAAAGGGGTATGTGGATGGCAGGACTCCTACATAACCTTCAGTGAGTCCCACTCCTACTATTTCTAGGGAGATAATTGAATCAAATTTACGTTTGTTTTCAGTCTGTTTTCAATTATTTTTACACTCTAGAAAAGTTTTGATAAAAATTAAAATAAGCTTGGAATCTTTATTTAAGACCATGATATCAGCAGATAGTTTTTTCTCCTCATCCAAGTCTAGCTGGATATCATTTGTGACACTTATCCACAGCTTTCCTTTGTTCGCCAAACTATTTCCTAAAATCTAGCAGATATTAGATTTCGGAATATGGAATCAATTCATGCAACTCTCACACTTCACCAAGTGTGTGTATACTGCTGGAAGCTGAAGAGGGAAATAATTTTGTTTTATTGTCTAGGTTACTTTATACTTTTTGTATTAATTCATATGTAACTATAGAAAAGTAGTTATGTTTTCTATGAGTTAATATTTTTATTTAAGTTAAAGGTATGAATAACGGTGAATAACAATAAACTTCAGATATATCTTTTTTTCACAGTATGACAATACATTGAACATCATTCCTCACATCAAGGATACAAATGGTTCCTGTGCAATATTCCTGACCACGCAAAGATTCCTGATAAATATTATGAAGTAAACTTGCCTAAATGTCTAGATGTCTTTTAAATCCAAAGTTTACGAATAGGTATGGAAAAGATTACAAAGCCATTTCTACTGAGCTCGTAGAAATCATAAAATCATTTTTAAAGCAATCATTACTAAAATTCATGTTAAAATAGGAAAATGATTCTATTTGGAGACTATGTCCCTTTAGTTGTATTTGAAAAAGTAAAAAATAAATATACCAACTAAATGTACATTTATATTTTCTAAATAAAGCCTCATGGCTTTAAGCAGTTGTACAAGGCATCGTGACACACATGTCTGATTAATGCCTGCAATATAATCTGCCACAGTTTGAAACAAGTCATTGCCTAAGGATCCTCGTCCATGCGTTTCTTGCTGGAATAGCTAAGTTTCAAATCCCCAGAGGTGAAGTCACGAGGCTCTGATGATCTTTTTTTTTTTTTCTTTCAGGTATGACCATTACATTTTAAAAATACATTTATAGAAATTCCCTTACCCACAAAGTTTCCAAGTGAATATGCTAATTTTCATATTTTTAAATTTAATTATTACAGACTTGTATACAGATTTTAATATTCCTGATTCTATGCAATTCTATTTGGCGTGCCAAATTGTTCTTGGTTCAGCCCACATTTCTCAACGTCTTAAGTACTAGACTTAACTTATCACCCTTTGTTCTTTTCTTTATATCACCAGACTAATGTCAATTCTCTAGCGATCTGTGACTTTATTTTTCTTTAGCACTATAGGGAGTTCAATTTAAACATCACAATGTATTGGTTTGAATAAATTTAGATGGTATTTAGTCTTGAATCCTCCTAGCTCATATTAATCAATCAATTCATTCATTCACTCACTCATTCATCCAAAAAAGTAATCTGACTTTTCTGATGCAGTGTTTAAATTTCAGGAAAGCACAGGTAGTATGAAGGAACAAGTCTCACTATATATATATATATATATATATATATATATATATATATATATATATATATATATAAAGCAGTAATTTCCCTGTATTTTAGATATGCTTTTAAATTTCAGTGTTAATCTGAAAGGTGCTAAATCAGACGGACATAAATATCAGTGTATCACTGATAATTCCTAAGAGTTGAACACATTCAGGAGTTTGTTTATACTGACAATGAAGAAGGGTTCAAATTTTAAAAAATAAAAAGTAAAAAATAAAAGTACGCTGGGATATAACCATGTTTTATCCTTAATAGCTGTTAAAAATTGATAAAGCATCGTATAGTGAATTGGTCTTAGCATCAGTGAAATATAATAATAGTATTACCGATGTCAAGAGCTGTAATAAAGAATCATAGATCATAGTGCCTAAGCCATAGAAAACACCCAAATGTTCGCTACATATCAGTTATTCCGTGGAAAAAAGGAAATTGTGTTTCTCTCTAAAAACATAGTCTAACGGTAAAGACAGACACATGGTTAAGGTCTGTTTCTTCAGGAAGTTAGAGATTTGTATGTATCAGATTTACTGGAGTGCTCTGGTTATAACAACTATGAAGCAGCGTTGGGCAGAGGGTGAAATTAAACCATAGTGTAGTTGGAACAGCAAACTCAGTCAATCCCCCCAGGGAGTCCTGAAGAGCGGATGCCCCTAAAGAGTTATTCCCAATTGGAGCAAATGGGCCAGGCCTCTGTATTCCTGCATCAAACAGTTATTGAATGTGGGGTTCTCTGGGGAAGAGGGTGAGGCAGTTTCATTCAGCTGAGAGCAATTCTCGGAGAGGGACACAGTTGTAAGTTGTCAACAGGCAAACCTTCCCCCAGCTGGAAGACTAAGTGTCTCAGTCCTGAAGGGATAGCCAAATAGTGCACTACAGAATCCATTGCACACATTTACAGAGAATATCATCATAATGATACCCACTAAGAAAGAAGTGTGAACAAAGTGCTTTCTGTGAAAACACAGAGGAAAGAATGTCTCAATTTATTCAATAGAAGGAAAGGCTTCATGAGGGAGCTAATATTTGAGGTTGATTTTGAGTCCAGGGATAGGGGATGGGTTTCAGTTAGGACCACAATGCACATACATTTTCAAAGGATCAAAGCTATGAAAAGGCTCAGGTCTCTAATCAGTAATGATACATTGTTACTTTTTCCTAAAGAACACAACATATAAATCTTCTCACTGCTGAATTTTACATGTACTTGGACTTTCATGACACTTTTCAAGTTTTCCTCTTCCTCTGGTTTACAATTAACTTATAATTTCACCATAAGGAACACATTTTAAGCTCAAAAATCTATATGTGTGTTTAATCCCTTTTAAAAATTTTATATGAATTTTCTATTTATTTTTAAATTATCTATGAACTTCTCAATATGAATCAAAACCAGTTCATTTATTATCCTGCTAGTTGATTTACCTGCTTATATCAGAGTTATACCTTATACATTATTCCTCTTTTGCAATATCCTTTGCCCTTTTCTACCAGACAGATTACCATATTGTAAAGTGTACCAACTCTGACACTGTACTATCTGGACTCAAATCCTGGCTTAGCCATTTACTAGTTGTATGACTTTGGACAATTTGCTTAATGTCTCCATGTTATAGTTTCCTGGATGTAATGGAAATAATTACAGGTTGTTGTTAAACTTAAGTGAGTCAATATACATATATAATGTATTTAGAGTAATGCCTGACATGTAGTAAGAATAATAAATGAGCAGATCTTTCTTTCTTCCCTCTTTCTTTCCTTCCTTCCTTCCTTCCTTCTTTCCCTTCTTCCTTCCTTCCCTCCTTCCTTTCTTTATTTCTTTCCTTCCTTCTTTATTTTGGTGTTACGTCGATCTTTTAAAACAGATAGAAGCCCAACTCACATGTCCCTTGTCAGAGGTCTTATACAAATACCATAAGATCTCCACACAGGTAACACTCTTCCACAGTTGTATTCCATGTTATTTCTATATGTACTCAGTATCGTGATACCCTCTCTGGTCAAACAGTTCATCAAAATGTTTCACATCACTCAAACGGTCTTTCTGGTCATTTGTGCTGAATGGTGTGTTGCCAGCTTGATTCCACTACTCCTGTCTAAGATTGAGTGCTGCAGATTCACGTGAGAGCTGGCCAAGAGAATAACTCAACGTGACATGCTTCAGAAGGCCAAAAGGGAGCAGAAGCCATTACTGTCAGAAGTTTTGATGGTCATACACATAACCAACAGGTCCAGATATGCCCAGCAAGGCCCAATTTTCTCTGGTTCTCCGACTCCTCACCCAGCTTGTCTTCCTGATTTCTGGTCTTGACAACCAATAGTAGCCCCCTGCCTGCCATCCCTGCTCGACTCCAGACCACAGAGGCAAGAGCTTCCACACCAGCAGTAGTTTCCATATGCCTCTTCATAACCTCACATTGGAGGGGCCCACTTCATGCCCAGACACCAAAACACTGCCCTTTTCACTCACACTAAGTTGATATGGTTAGTGACTATATCTCTAATACTCAACCTTTATTTCCCCAGTTTGTCTTATATTCATGTGAACTCATATACTAGATCCCTTGTTCTTAAAATACTTGCAATGATCTGTGTTTTCTGGTTGAATTCTGATATATCAACCATATGACAGACTAAGGAGAGTTGTGCACATCAAAACACCCAAGAGAAGGGCATGTGAGTGTATATATGCTATGGTTTTATGTTGCATTCGTTATACCCAGGACAATCACAAGTAAGAATATGGCTCTTAGGCTTATAGTCCCCATTTACTTAGTGGCCTAACCTTTCTATACTCCTTCTATATAGTGTGTATTCCAGTAAATTGTATTAATCCCAGATGATTCTACCCTCCACCCTGAGCTCCATGACCCGCTCTAACAAAAATAGAGGCTGAATGGTACTGCTGGATCACTGTACTGGAAAGCCTATGCCTTCCTTAAAGAAAATAGTATTGAGCCCTGAAATATTGAGCATGGTTTATCTCTCTATGTATTTAGATTTGGGAAGGCAACTAAATAACTTAGAGATTAGCTTGTCCTTCTAAGGTTTCTCTATAATCTTTGTTAGCACGCATTTCCTGAACTCCAATTACTTTCAACTCTGTTTGGGTTTTTCATCCTTGCACTCCTGTCTGGAAAGTGCGTCAGGCAGAAAGACAATGGGATTTAGGGCTCATCTGGTCTATTTCCCTTTTCTCAGGAATTTTAGTCCTGTGATACCTGTTACTCAATGTTTGAAAACAATTGCTTTATACATTTTATGCAAGTTTTTAGTTTTTTATGGTAGAGAGTTTCAATCTTATAAATCCTGCCTCATTATTCTATTATGTCCAGGAGTAGAGGAGCCTCAATCTTCTCTTGACCAAATCTTAATGTCCCAAGTGCTAAGTAAGTCTCTGTCCTCATTACAACCACTGTTTTTGACACAGTTGCTAAATCTCAATTTAGTGAAACACTTCAGCTGGCCTTTTGGGCACCACTCTTACTTGGTTTTCTCCTGCTTTACTGGACACTTATTCTAAAACTCTTTTGTTGATATTCTTCATCTTTAGAGACTTCAAACATCAGACGTTCCAGGATTTAGGTCCTGCATCACTTCCTTGGAAACCTCATCATCCAGTCTCATGATTTTAAATCTTTGGTGATTATGACAGTTAATTTTATGTGTCAGTTTGACTGGGCTATAGCTATTTGGTGGAACATAATTCTGGGTGTGTCTGTGATGGTGTTTTTAGATGAAATTAACATTGAATCCATAGACTGAGCAAAGCAGATTGCCCCCCTAATGGGGCCCCTACCCAATCAATTGAAGACCTGCCTGAATAGAATAAGGCTGAGTAAAATGGGTAGCTAGGCCTCCTGCCTAACTATCTGAGCTGGAACACTGGTGTTTTCTGGCCTTTGGACTTAAACTAAAAATTAGCTCTTCTTGGTTCTTAAGACTGCTGACTATTCATACATACTACTTTCCTGGGTTTCCAGTCTTCTAAGTTCAGATCTTGGGGCTTCTCAGTCTCTATTATCATGTCAGCCTAATATTTACAATAAATCTCTTAATACATGCATACATATATAGAAATATATATATATATATATATATATATATATATATATACACACACATATATATTGAAATAGAAAAGATTAGAAAAGTAGCAGATTGAATTTAGGAAAAGAAATTTAATCATGTTAGTTTGGCGATATTTATTACATATTCAAATGCAGACAAGTTAGAAGCTAGATATGTAAGTTTGAGGTTTGGTGAGCAATCCAGACTTAAGATAAAATATGTGGAGACATCAATGTATTAGGGTTGTATATATATACAGAGGGTGCCAAAAAATGTATACACATTCTAAGAAAGGAAAAAAAACTGTATTAAAATTACGCTGATGGTAACCACTTTGAGTACCTCTTGTAATTGCAGAAGTCAAACGTGACTTGTATTTATCTTTTGTTATCAGTATATATTGAGTATTATAATTTTAATACAGATTTGTACTTTCTTAAAATGTGTATACGTTTTTTTGGCACCCTCTTTATATATCCTATTGGTTCTGGTTGTCTGGAGAACATATTCCAGAACCAATACTATGGATACACATACAGAGAGAGAGAGAGAGAGAGAGAGAGAGAGAGAGAGAGAGAGAGAGAGAGAGAAAAAAAAGAGAGAGAGAGAGGAGTGTTTTACTCATGGCTAAAGATAAGTGAAGATATTCTTTACTGTAAGATGTCCAATACAAAGAAGAAAAATACCCTAGACTTCTGTCAATCAATTCCAAAGCATCCCTTATGAAATTCATATCTTTCTGTCTTTTTTTTTTCTAGCACTTCTTGAGATCAGTTGTTTGGTGCTAGCCTATCATTATTTACTTCATGAGATTGTTTACCCACATACTAGACACACATTATCAGGTTTCATTGAGACTTTCACTAAGTATTTTGCATATGATACTTCATTCATTCTTCACCAAAACTCCATGGTGTAGGTATTATTATCCTAATTACAAATTATTCTAGATCATGAACTTACAGTTGTCACTCTTGAAAAGGAATAAGCTGGAGTGCTAAATACCAAACACTAAAATTTACAGATCATATTGTTGTAATGGAAGAGCTGTGTCTCTACAAGGTAATTATTCTGAAGTTGTGCTGATTTTTTTTCTTGTTTTTACTACATTATTTCTATGTGAGCTTAGATTGAAAAACATATCAAACATAAGGTAGGTAGAAGTCTAAGTTATGTAGAGTTAATCATTGTAAACTTTGTTCTTGAAAGCATGCTTCCAAGTCTCAGGAAAAAATATTTTGTGGCTAAAATGGAACATAGTCAATGACAGTAATTACAAAACTTACCCTTGTATAATTCATATACTTATAAAGCATACGAATTAATTATATTATCTCATTTGAATCTCACAGGAATCTTTGAAGTAGGGATTATTATAACTCCTTTTTCACATATGAAGAAAATGATGTTCAGATCAGATAAATGACTTAAACCCACTCAACAAGTAGCAAATAGCCAAGTTGAATATTTAGTAAAAATTTCTGACTCTAAATTTTATATGGCTGTTTTACTAGAAGGGTAGGGTTTATTGAAATGATTCTGGTTATAATAGTGTCCTGTTTCCCCGAAAATAAGACCTAGCCAATCAGCTCTAATATGTCTTTTGGAGCAAAAATTAATATAAGACCCAGATATTCTATTCTATTCTATTCTATTCTATTCTATTCTATTCTATTCTATTCTATTCTATTCTATTCTATTCTATTATGACCTAGTCTTATATTATAGTAAAATAAGACTGGGTCTTATATTAATTTTTGCTCCAAAAGATACATTAGAGCTGATTGTCCAGCTAGGTCTTATTTTCGGGGAAACACGGTATATTCTGGTACTTTGAGTTGCTATAAAATGTATATGTCTGATCTTGAAAAGCTGAGATTATATTCGTTATTAGAGGAATAACAATAAATAGCATCCTCTCTAAATATAAAATCCCCTTAGGAGATTCAAGATGGCAAAGCAGATAAACACTGTGCTTGCCTTATCCCATGAATACATCAAAATTACAATTAAATAATACCATAATCAGCCTGGAGAAGCATCTGAAACATAGCTGAACAGAAGTTTTATAACTAAGGATATAAAGAAGTGGCCACGTTAAGACTGATAGGAGGGGCAGAGACACAAAACATGCTGGTCCCACATCTGCGTGTGGTCGTTAAAAATCTGGAGAGTTATCTCAGCCACAGTGGTTCCCCACAAAGGAACGAGGGATGCAAAGCCCCACACCAGGCTCCCTAGCATGCAGTGCTAGTGCCGGGAAGAGGAGCCCTCACAAGTTCTGGCTATGAAAAACTGTGGCGATTCCGACCTCCAGGTAGGACAGAAGGCTGCGGGAAACCCAGACAGCCTCTTAAAGGGCCTGCACATAGACTCACTTGCTTGAAGGCACTTAACTTGGGCTCCAGCAGAGCGATGGTGACTCTGGGGACATCAGAGACATATGAAGACTGAGTTGTGTAACTTCAAGAGAGGACTGGAGGGACAGTCCCCATTTTCCCTGTGTGGGGCCCTGCTCCTATGCAGCCAACAGGCAGGCACCATTTTTTTCTGTGCTGAGCCCACCCCCACAGGCCTAATCTGAATCTGATTGGCCTGGTGAGCTCCACCCTGCTGATTTACTGAGACCCTGCATCACCCAACTTGTGTACCATAAAAGCTTTATCAGCAGCTGAACCTTAATGGAGCCAACAGGAGGCAACAGGCCTTGAAGTGTCTTGGCTTTTTGCAGAGCTACCCCAAACATGGTACTGGCGGCAGTCATCCTCATGTGTGGCCTCTCCCTTGCACCTCCAGGTACAGCACAAGCAGAGAACAATCATGGATCACTTTGTAGCTCCTACCAGGTACTCCCTGGCCAGTGATAGCAGTGGCTGACCTGGACCTGCACTGCAGCCCCACCAAGAGGCCCCAGAACCAACATACTTGGAGGTTGACTTCAGACCACAGCAGAGCACCACTCAATTAGTGCCACAAGCGGCACACACACAAATGGTGGTCTTAACAGACACCAGAGCCCACTGGGATGAATCCAACTCCATGGGGTAAGCCTCCCACACAGCAGCCATAAGCTATGGATATGGCCAAACCCCACAACCAGTCAGCCTGAGGGTCCATACTACCCACTGACATGGCAATAACAATCAAGGCTCAACTATAACAGGAGGACACACACAACGCACACAAGGGACACTCCTGGAACGTGTGGTTCAGGGGACCAGGGAGACTGTGCCACTGGACCCTACAGCATCCCTACTACATAAGACCACCTGGCAAGAGTGGGAGACATAGCAATCCTATCTAATATATAGAAACATAGAGAGGCAGCCAAAATGAGGAAACACACACACAAAAATACATACCAAATGAAAGAACAGGAGAAAACTCCAGAAAAAAGAACTAAACAAAAAGGAGGCAAGCAACCTACCAGACAGAGTTCAAAGCAATGGTTACAAGTTAGCTGAAGGACCTTAGTGAGAACTTCAACAAAGAGATAGCAAGCATAAAAAAAGGACATAGAAACCCTAAAAAAGAACCAGGCAGAAGTGAAGACTACAATAACTGAAATGAAGAATGCACTGGAAGGAATAACAAGCAGACAATATGAATCAGAGGATTTAATTAGTAATTTGGAAAACAAGGTAACAGAAAACGCCCAATCAGAATAGCAAAAATTTAAAAAAGAATCAAAAAAAAAAAATGAGAGTTTAGAGACCTCTGGGACACCACCAAGTGTAACAGCATTCTCATCATAGGGGTACAAGAAGGAGAAGAGAGAAAGCAAGGGATTAGAACCTATTTGATGAAATAATGAGTGAAAACTTTCCTAACTCAGTGAAGGATATAAACATACAAGCCCAGGAAGCTCAGAGTCCCAAACAAGATGAACCCAAACAGGTCCACACCAAGACACATATTAAAATAGAAAAGTTTAAAGACAAAGAGAGAATCCTAAAAGAAGCAAGAGAAAAAGCAATTAGTGACTTATAAGGGAACTCCCATAACACATTCAGCTGATTTCTCAACAGAAATTGCAGGCCAGAAGGGATTGGCACAAAATATTCAAAGTGATGAAAAGCAAAGACCTACAACTAAGATTACTCTATCCAGCACAGCTATCATTTAAAGTTGAAGGACAGATAAAGAGCTTCCCAGATAAGAAACAGCTAAAGAAGTTCATCACCACCAAACCAATATTATGCTAGAGGGACTTCTTAAAATGGAAATACATATATATATATGAATAATAAAAGGACATAACTATGTAACTATTAATGATTGCTTTCAATGTAAGTGGATTAAATGCTCCAATCAAAAGACATAGGGTGGCTGAATGGATAAGAAAACAAAACCCTTATACGTAATGCCTACAAGACACTCACTTCTGATTGAAAGACACACACAGACAGAAAGTAAAGGGATGGAAAATCCTTTATATTTCATGAAAATGGAAACGTAACAAAAAAATGGGATAGCAATACTTATACCATACAAAACAGACTTTAACACAAAGTCTATAACAAGAAACGAAGTAGGACCCAGTAATCCCATTTCCTGGTATTTATCTGAAGAAACCCAAAATGCTACTTTGAGGGGACACGTGCATCCATTGTTCATTGCAGCATTGTTTACAATGGCCAAGATGTGAAGGCAGCCTGGGTGTCCGTTGACGAAAGAATGGATAAAGAAGAGGTGGTACATATAAACAGTGGAATACTGCTTGGTCAGGGAAGGCATTAGTCCTTGCCACCTGTGTCACTATTGATAGACCTGGAGCATGTTGTACTGAGTGGAGTATGTCAGACAGATGCAATGTGATTTCGCTTATATGTGGAATCTAAAGAACAAAATAAACAAACAAAACAGAAACAGATTCATAGATAAAGAAAACATTTTGATGTTTGCCAGATGCGAGGGGAGTTGGGATAGTAGGTAAAAAGCATAAGGGATTAAGAAGTACAAATTGGTAGTTACAAAATAATCATGGGGATGTAAAACAAAGGGAATATAGTCAACAATATGGTAATAACTTTGTATAATGTCTAGTGGGTACTAGACTAGTCAGGGGGATCACTTCTTGAATTACACAAATGTCTAAACATATGCAATACACCTGAAAATAATATAATACTGAATGTCAACCGTAACTGAAAAATTAAAAAGGGAGGGAAAAGATGAAGAGCAATAAGTGGTCCAAATTCCCAGGTATAAAACAAATAAGTAACAGGGATGTAATGTACAGCATGGGGAATATAGTCAATAATATTGTGATAACGTGCTATGGTGTCAGATAATTGCTGGACTTATCATGGTGATCACTTCTTTAGGTATATGAATATTGAGTAACTATTGTGTACACCTGAAACTAATATAATATTGTATGATATATATTACAATATAATATTGCAAGAGACATATATATATCCCTTAGCTTCAGGAATTTTGGAACTCTGGAACACCTCTGTTTTTGCTGTTAAGAAACAATCTATACTTATGCATTGTTACATGGAATGGAGTGCCTCTCTTGTGGAAACACAATGTTATTCTCACCAGTCAAATGAAAATCAAAATCAAAATGGCTAGATATGTTTAGATAATTATTGACATTGCTCACACTAAATGCTGATTCATAATTATCTGCTCCATTGAAATATGATGTAATACTCTATTGTGCTAGATCAATACCTTGTACTTGGACCAACAAAGATTATCTTGGCCACTAGTATTGGTCACAAAAAGAATTTGAATTTTTGCAGACAAAAGACTTACTAGAAAAGTGTGAAGATCCACAGCAGAGCTGAATTGCTGGACAATAGTGAATTCTGAATAATGCATTTCAGTCTGTGTTATTAAAAATGCAGTATGTGTCAGTCACACAAAACCCAGATTTCATAGAGAAATTTTTTCCCATTCTCCACTGTGACTTGTGACTTGGAACGGGCAGATACATTTTTCACAAATTAAAGCTGAAGTACATAATGTTCCCCTCCCTCTCTTTCCAACTTCCTGGCAAAGATTTATATTAGGTGCTTAGTTTTGGTATACTAATCAAGGGTATCTAAAATATTCTCTTCCTATGTGTTGAAGTGCACGTGTGTGCATATCTCTCTGTGTGTTTACATGTGTAGGTTGAATATAAAGGTGATTTAATGTTAGTAGATGAGCACATAAGAATAGAAACAACTAGTTCATTTGTGTAAACAAGCTTTACCTTCTTTTCTTTACTTAGCCTTAGCAATATAGATTATAAATAAAAGTATCATTGTATACAGATGTTCCTCAACTTACCACGGAGTTGAAAATATCATACATTGTAAATACATTTAACATACAAGTATTTAACCTACTGGACATCATAGCTTACCCTACCCTACCTTAAACATACTCATACATTAGTCTAGTGTTGGACAAAATCATCTAACACAAGGAATACACTGTAGAGTGCTGCTGTTTACACTCAGTTGTTTACCTGGGAAAAGATCAAAATTCAAAATTTGCAATACAGTTTCTACTGAATGCATATCACTTTGTACCTTTGTAAAGTCAAAAAGTTGTTAAGTCGAACCAACCACTGTAAATCAGGAACTGTCTACATATTTCTTTGACAGAAATTTAGGAAAAGAGCAAAATGAATAGTGGAAATTATAGCTTATACCACTTCTATCTTTCTTTCTTGAAAAGACATGCAAGGAAATCAGAACCAAGTTGTGGAAAGCAGTCGTAGTTTTAAATATATTCAGTTTATAATTTGCTGCAGGACTATTCTTTATGCTAAGGACTATGTCTAAAGTTTGGCAGTTTCCTGTCACTTAACTCAGTCCAGAAACTCACTCCTGCCTCATCATATTACATGGCTGCCTTCTGTACTGCGCATGTCCAAGCCCTTGTTCTGCGACTCCCTGGCTCACTGCCGGCATTCCGCTCACCAGTTACTGCCTCCCCTGCTTCCTTTGGCTGGGTGTGTTTCTCCACTTTGCTTCCCTACTCTGAGCAAGCAACCAGCTTCTTTTCACTGTGTGGTGTTTAATTAACTGATGATGATTTTCCCCCCTGATGTTTCTTTGGCCACTGCAAAGGAAAGGAAATAGAATGAAGAGAATCAAAGATTTTCTGTAAAAGAAAAGTCTGGTGGAAACACTGAGTGCAATGTGGATCTCTCTCCTGACTTGTAAAAGTTAGAGGGTGGTATATTGGTAGGCTTTATATCGAATTGTGAGTTTTGTGGGTTTTTTTTTTTTTCCCTACCAACCTCTTCTTCTAAAAATATAAGTTTTCTCTATGTGCCTGTACAGAATCATTCCTCTTTAACATTATCTTTACCTAACAAATCTTTCACCCTTATCACCTTTTGCCCAGTCCTCTTGGAGAACACATCCATTTTTGAATGATCAACTTAAGCATCACTTAATTTACAAAATATTCCATAACCTCCCATACAGTATTTTATGACTTCTCTTTTTAAATCTCATACTATACCACATTCAGGTATTTATTATAACATTTACAATGTCCACCTTTATTACATATATGCTAGCCCTAAAACTAAATTATAAACTTCTTTAAAACAAAAACAGAATTGAATTATTCTCTTTATGCCAAGAGCCAATAACACTGGCTGACACCTAGAAGGTGCTTAATGTTTGTTGTGTAAAGACTGATGACAGGGAGAATATTTGAAAATTGGGGTGAACAAAGATACAGAGAGCTTCTTGGAGAAGAGTTAGGAGCCAGGGGGGGAGAAAAGCTTTTTGGCTAGAAAACTGAGGAAAGTAAAAATACACAGTTAAAACTTGCATACTTGCATTTTCTCATCTATTATGAAAGCTCAAAAAAAATATGTATGTGCCGGATAGACAGGTGGATTACCATAGCACTCTTCTCTGCTCTAAGTGTATGAGATAGTAGCAAAAATGATGATGACAACTTTTACTGAGTGTTTGCCGAACAAATTTATGACATGCGACCACTACCATGATCTTCATTTTATAAATACGGAAAGTGAGGCTCAGAGAGTTTAAGCAACTTAACTAACATCACACAGCTCCTAAGTGGTGGAACATCGAATTGAAAGCAGGCATTCTTGTTTCAGAGCTTGGATTCTCAACTCCCAAACTATACTGTCTTTAAAAGAGTGACAGCCTTTATGCTATTTTTGCCTAGCATAATAGCACCTATTACTAACTGATGGTGGTACAGGTGCTTCGAGTTTTATTTTCAACACAAGTGAGATATTTATATTTATAACTTGAGTATTTGTTCATTGTTTCATGTGACCTGTGGTATACATGGAAAAGGTGTAGGCATACATTTCCAGATTAAATGCACTGGTCACTCAGAAAACAAAATCTAAATTGGGTCTTATCAATCATATATTCCAAATAACTGAATATATCTTCAACGATAACTATTTGAACCAATTTGAAGGTATAAAATACACATTGTTATTTAGTCCAATCATTCTCAAACTATCTCTTATAAGGAACCAGTTTTTTATCTCACCACTCCCATTTTGCATGTACTGAAACGAATTTCTCTCCGCACTCCTGTCACACAGCTTTCATCAGACACAAGTCATCACATAAGTTTGCCATCAGCACAACCAGTCTATGTCCTGCTCCATAAGATTAGTTCATTCATCACACGTTTGGAGAGCTCTGTAGTGTCAAATTATACAAGTTTCTAAACACTCCATTTCTGTACTTTACTTACCAGAGACCAGTAACAAACAGTTTATGGACCACCATCGCTCCACAGATCACACTTTGAGCAGCACTGATTTAGACAGCTGGGCATAAGCCCCATCAAGGTCTGGTGAACTCTGACACAGGAAATATGGAATAAAATAAGGCCCAACTATGATATGATCCATTAATAAATGCCTTTCAAAAATCCTTTCAAATGAAAGACCAAACAACAAAATTACTACTACTTGCCCATGTTAATGATTTATAGCTAAAATTTTAGAAAACACAGCTAGTAGTATGAAGAAATAGTATTGTAATAGATGTTACACACAGACATCTATTTTAGAGCCAAAATTGTCTTTGCTTAATATAACACCCTGTTAGGCTTCTTTGTGCAGAGAAGGTAAGACCCAGAAGAAATATGTACAAAGTGACCTCCCACAAAATGAAGACTGAATGGCTCTTTCTATGAAATGAGCAGAAATCGGTGGTGAGTAAGAGAGACAAGAGAGACTGTCACATACCAGATATCCTGAAAACTCCTGCTCTACAAAACATTACATACAAAACAAAATTGACTGAAATACATATACTTTTTGTTTTCTTAAATTCATATCTGAGTTGGCAAAAAAGAAAGGAATTTCCACTGAAGACAAAAAATGAAAGCCTGAATTGATACATAAGAGCAGGTGCTAAAACTGGTGATTACCTTAACAGAGTTTGTCAATTCCTATAGTCAGAGTCTTGGGTTTTAAAGGTACACATGGAGAAAGACACATGAACTTGGACCCAGGTACAGTGAGGAGGTGGACTAAAGATGCCCATGAAAGCCAAAGTATTTAAAGTGAAAGAGTGAACCAGGTAATTATCTGTCCAGAAAGGTAGATGTAAGAGAAATTTACTTACTTAGTCTTACATTTGAGTGCATGAAAATAATATACCTTTTGAGAATTAGGGGTGTTGGTGTCAAATTTCCATGCATCACATGACCTGGAAAAGCCCATTTAAAATTTAATTTAAAATGATCATGGGTTAATAGCCCATGAGTGGCTATAACTCAACACAACCATAAGAATATCATCCTGGAAAAGGCATATTTAAAACCCAGTTCTCAAAGAATTCAATAAAATTATATCATGAATAAAATGAGTTTGCAATAAAAACAAAACATCAGAGGAAACAAAACTGAGGAGAGGAGAGGATGAAAGCGTACTAAATAACAAAATGCATAGCTAGAGTTTGCAGAGAAAATTTGTCGGTAAGACATTATGAATGATTCAGGTCCAAAGAATTTTTAAGAACAAAGATGTGTGCTATTTAACACTAAAGAGTTGGAATATTTTTATAATTAAAGGCCCTCTGCAAACTTTCAACAAGCTCTGCTATGTACACAAATGCTTTGGGTGAGGGATTTTTGGAGAGAGAACCTAGGGAAAGAGGCCTAGATCCAAATATGGTTCATTGTTAATCAGAAATGGGAACAGTACTGGGAGGTCAATTCAAGTGACAGAACTCAGTAGTAGCAGGCATTCAGATTGCGATTCTAAACCAATAGTTCTGGATCTCTCCAAAGCACCCCTAATCTATTTTTAGTGTTCATTTGTTTGGGATAAGTCTACACTCATTTAGTAGAATACTTGTCTTATATTACTCATTTAGTAGAATATTACTACTAAGTTATTCATTTCGTAGAATATTTATTTTAAATTAGAGGACCTATCATGAAAATAGTCAAAAGGGAAAGGCTGGGAGCCATGGTAAGGCTGACTTCCAGGGTTCCTCCATTTCTATGTTTCTATGACATGATGTAGGGATTGCTTGGGTAGTATCCTTAGAGTTTATATTAATATGCCAAGCTTTGAATATTTTAAATATGTGTAAAATATGTATAACTTTATATTATGTACTAATAACATTATAGTCTATAATTTCATTTGATAGGTGCTGGGACAGTGAGACTAAATCCTGCCCTTAAAGAAGGTACTTTGGTTTTTGTATTAAAATGAAGGCTAATAAGATAAAAACAAAAATAAAACAAAACAAAATGAAGAAAAAAACTAATACTTGTTATAACTATTTGTTTACAATCAGTGTTCTTTTTACTCTCACACCTCCTGTTGTAATCATCAGGGCCTAAGTTCTTAGATGGCTTATGTGTTTCTGCGGCATAGGAGAAGGGATATTTTTCCCTGGCCTCTGTTTGACATGTTTTTCTTGTCCTAATTAATCTCAGCTGTTCTCTTGGCTGGTTGTAATGACAGTTCTCTTGTTTCTTCACAGAAAATCATGGTCTTTCCTCCCAGAGACTGCAGAGAAGTCCCCATATTGTCCTCAGTCAGGTCACTCTAATGCTCTCATAACACCCAAGTAACTCTGTACTTCTCCAGATTTTACCTGTTGCATTCTACACCCTTTTACCTTTGTAAACCGTTGCATTCTTGCAATAAATATCTATTCTCATACGTGTCCTTCAACTTTTATACAAGCAACTATTTGGAGATCCAGTACAAAGGTTTTGTTTTGCCTGAGCTTCCTCCCTTTTATTTCTTCACATTATTTCTCCTGCCTACTTAACCTGGAGCCCTCTACCCATTAGATCAATTACATTTATTTTGTCAGATAGAAGATGTAGATAGCATAGAACAAAGAGATCACTTCTAGAGAATAGTCTGAAATCTGGAAAGAAGAAAGAACTTTATAGTCTATTAGGGAGTAGCTGGATAAATACGTAGTAGATAAGACTAGAGTTGAAACACTGCTGAAGTCACTGAGAAAGGATCTAGTGCTTTCATCCATATAAACCTAAGGTCCACGGAAAGAATAAGATGGTGCAAATCTCAAATAAGTTGACGGGGGGTAGCAAGAGCAGAGAGGGCTTGTGATACTCTTCTGGTTTGAAACACTGGGAAGAAATGCTTTACAGGTTGTCATTTGCCAAAATTAAGTGGACAGAGTAGACTAAAAATAGTAGCATGACATATTGATTTAGAAATGTCTGAGGCAAATTTCACACATGTCAACCTCCAGGATTCCTCATAAAAATTATATAGCATTAGAGAAGATTTAGAATTTTCAAAAAGATCCTAAGAAGGATTCAAAAGTGCTGAGAGATCTGGTGAAGGGGACAAGATAGGGTGTGGTTTCAAGACAAGGAAGGCACAGTGTGCTCCTTGCAGGTGGAGACTCTGTGAGGAACGGAGGACATGAACAACAGCAAATGCCGCCAAGCACCATCAAGCTAGAAGATCAGTTACACATCATGGAGGCCAGGAAGGATTTAACTGTGAGGAGATAGCAGAAGGAAGCGGAGGCAGAGATATCTGCCCCCAAATCTTGATGGAACGTCCGTCATCACATGCTTAGATGACAGCTGGGGAGCAGTGAAGAAAAAAAGGGTAGAAGAGGGGAAACTCTTAAATGTCTGAAATCACTTAAAAGAGATTTAAAAAAAAAAAACTGAACAAAGACTAAGTTTAAATCTCGAGTTCCTAAATATTGAACCACAATGAAAGATTTCATGAACAAATTCAGTTCAGTTAAATAAAATAAATTCATATTTCTGCACTTCCATGTCATATTGTGTATTCAACCGTGTATTGATTTGTTTCCATACACAGAGAATTTTACCTGTATTTGTGTACCTGAAATTAAAGAAGAAAATTAATACAATTTTGATAAAAATCTTGATCGTTAAGTAAAGAAAAAAAATTGACTATGTCGTAAAGTTTTAAATAATTGTGCAACTTTTAACTTCATATTTCCCATGTGGATATGACCCAAATAGAGTACACTCACAGCTTTCACAAAAAGTGTCAACATGTTCTTTAAACAATGATTATCTCACCAAATAAGACAGCACCATAAAAGCACTAAACTGTGATGTATTGCCTTTTTTCTAGAGGTGAATAGCATTAAAGAATCCAGCATGTTCTCTTACTATTAAATTAATGCCACAAGCACTATAAAGTCTGACTTGAACAAGAGAGACACATAACCTGTGCAAGAAATCCGTGCTCAGAAAGGGCAGTGCAGAACATGAAGAATTAGACAAATCATCTTTTTTGCCGTGGAACATTAGCCTTTGTGAGACCTATAACATCTGCCTATGTTCTTTCCACCCAGAAAAATTCTTGAAAATTTTATCTGTCCATCATTGTCTTTGAACCTCCTTAGCCTTGATCATTTTGCTTTTTTGCAGTTGAGGAAAATTTGAAATTCTTCTTTACTGTGTGTGGCAGAGGTTGTAGTTTATCATCACGCAAATATATACATTAGAGTAGTAGCTGGCTGAATTAATGCATATTAACAAGGAACAGGAAAGGACATGTTACATATTTGTTAAGAGTATTTTCACTGTTTGGTCACATTGGATCAGTTTTTTGTTTTTTTCTTTTGTTTGTTTTTTTTTTTTCTTTTTGTAATGTATCAGCAATGATATAATGGACTTAATTTAATAATGATAAAAGTTTGGTTCTAAAATAATATTCGTGTTTTTATACAAGCTAAAATGATTAAAATTCTATAAAATTATATACTTTATAGATTCATTCTCACATTTTTTTACAAACTTCTATATTTCAAGATGGTGCATATATTATAAAGAAAAAAGATAAAAAGACAAATAAAGTAAAATTGGTATTCTAAATTTTATACAAAATCTTGGATATGATGATTTGTTAACTAAAATCACCTTTAATGAAAAGTGATCATTCCTTCCAGAACAAGGCTGCAACCTGTATGGCTTATCCCTGACTTTCATATTTGAAAAAATAAACCTAGCCCTATGTCATGAAGTCGGGGGAAAAAAAGACATTAACTCATGAATCTGTGGTAAAATTTCACAAATATGCACTGACTGTTGGGAGATATACTCTCTCCATTAGAGAGAAGAAATAAGAGAAAGAAAGCCCCAAAACGCTTTTTGTTCCTATGAGTTGTCAATGCACAGCCTTATTAGCAATGGTCCCTATGACAATACCTTAGCTAGTTTCTATTTTTAAAGTCCTACTATGCCTCTCAAACAGGCTGGTTGCTTCATCTGAAAGAATATTCTTATTGCCTTTCCCCTGCTTCCTGAATATCCATGATAAGCAAGCTTTTGACTGTGTTTGTAACAATTAACATTTTCTCAGTTTTAATCATATAAAATTCATCCACTATTTCCAAAACAAACCAATAAAAAATCTTCAGAGGCCAATTATTTTTCCAGCTAGCATGTGTTATTAAATATAAGCTGCACTGAGCAGCCCTTACTGTTAGCCATGGCTATTTTCATATTGCTAAGGAACTTTCCCCCTAAAGTCATATTTTAGTATCATCTAAGTTGCCCAGTAACAATTATATGAACCCCTTTAACCTAGGAGAAAAATAACCTGCTTTGCTAGAATGAATTTACTAGGATTTTTAGACAACAGCAGGGTTTTAGAATAAACTGGCAGCCTAGGGGTTTGTAAACAGGTTTTGTTTGGTCCACATAATGTTTCTTTGTTTGTTAAATTCAGCCAACATTTTAAAAACAGATGATTTAATATGAAAGTCTACATTTCTAATTTCTCCTCACAAACTGAAAATCTCACAACTGTACATCAGAATTCCTATCTGGCAGCCATTAATAGAGCTGAGGAACTGCTTTCCTCTTACTATAAATAAGACTCCCTGGTTTGTCTTCTTTCATGAAGCAGCTTCATTCATTGTGTTCTTTTCCTGACTCTTATAGGCTATGGTTTTTGGAGTCCCTAGAGAGAATTTCCAGGATGCTGGAGAATTAGACAGCTAATACATCATGTGCTGGTTCCCCTCCTGAACTCATAACCCAAGGAGAAAGAGAAATAATTCAGAAGTAAAATGTCAAAATACCAGCTTTAGTTTTAATAAAAACTCATTAAAGTGTGCAGCTTTAAATGTGTGTCCAAATGCATTTTCAAATTTTCCCACCACATTAACCCTATCTTGAGCATAGACCATGGAGTAGCCCACTCGGGTGTTTAAAGAACAGGCTCACACAAGATCTTTGCCTCAGATCCTTGGTCTCAGGCAGAGAGGGGAGAAAAGAAGGCTAATAATCTCCAGGGTATTTTCATTTTCATTTTAGATCAGCTCTGTTCGAAAAGAAACTTGGACAATGAATGTCAGACTTTTGCCAACCACCAATTAGCAGTACATCCCTTCCCCACAGAGTGGGAATGTTGTGAAGAAAGGCGATGTGGAGAGGGTGTTCCACATGGAAATATGAGTCAACGAGAATAATATTTCCTAGTAAAAACAATAAATGGGATATGAATCTTCATAAAAGGATACTATAAGAGTGGGTAGTGACATAAACATGAAAGGATAATGGCAGTGACTTGAAAAAGTAGTGACAGAGACTCCTGGATACCCTTTTTCTAATTTTCGAACAAATTAAAATAATTTGTATTTTAGCAGCATATTGCAATGCCAGTAAAGGAACAACTTCCCTTTCAACTGTGCTTGACCATGCGAGTCTGGATACTGATGTACAAGTGTATATGTGATGTAGAACTTCCAAGATGTCTTCTTACAAGGATGGAAGAGAGCAATATTTTGCTATCTCATCATAGGTCATCTAAACAACAAAGAAAGATTGAATGCTATGCTGGGTCAGATGATATTGTATTCCTGAAGACGACTGCAAAAAGTTGATGTTGGAAGGTAGGAATTAAAATAAATAAACTCTGGAACCAGAAAATGTTATAATTGGAAAGAATTTGTTTTATCTGCTGAGAAAAACTTTAAAAAAGATTGATTTTTCTCCCTAAGGTTTGCAGAATTTTCAGCAAAGCAGTTTTTTTTATGTTTTAACTTATAACTCTTCTACTGTGCATAGGATACAAATGTGATTCCAAGATCCATTAAAAAATATTTAATAAGCACCAATATTTTCCAAGAAAGTTATATGAACTAGAGGTCTAGCAATTTTGTTCTCTTGATCTCATTGTATCTCATTGCAAATATCATAGATATTTTGTTAGAGATGTGATTATGAGCAGGACTGGCTTTCACTTTCTCACTACTTACTCCCCTCTTTCTGAAACTAAACCTATAAAATCACTACTATTATTAGCTATCTCCTAGAAATAAGAAAACTGTGGCACAAGAGTTGAAGTCACTCACTCAAGGTCACAAGATCAGTAAATTATGGAATATTCTCTTTACCATCAACTCAACTCAGTCTATTGCACATCTCTTTTTCAATCTGTCAATGCCCAAGTCATTTATCATCAAACAATAAAATTCTTGAATGGCACCAAGTCAATTCATTTCTTCTCTTTCTTTACTTTAAAAGCACTCGATACTCCTGTAAAATCACCATCTCTTACGGGAAGAGGATTTATCTTAGTGTTTAAGATTTGCATATTTTGAACTCAGATCAAGTTACTGAGTTCTGCTTCCATCTTTCCCAGGATTTTCATTCTCCTATTGAAAGCCTCTAATATCCCTCTAGTTACAATCCACTTTCCTGTGTGCTCGCACAGAGTTAATTGACAAAAAACAGCTATGAATTATTCTGGTCTCTGGTTTCTTTTTTCAGATTAGGTTTATATCCTCAGATAAATATAACCAAAATTCTTTCCTGATGTTCTTTTTCCATTGTACTGATTTGCCCCTATTCACTCTCCTTTGGACACGCTGAGGTACTTAGATTACCCTTTCCTCTAGTATTTATTGGGATGGCCACAAAGCTATTTTTTTCTTCATTTCTCCTGTAACAATCATTTCAAAACTTATAATATTATTTTACTGTACATCACCACATATAGAAAATAATATATTAACACCGAAATTCCTAGGCAGGAACAAATGATCCAGCAGTAACACTAATAACCCAGATTTTATTGACGCATTGCCCCTGGACCCCACCCTCCCAACTCCTGAGGCAGGACCTCAGTTCCCAGGTCAAAATCTCTTCCAGTTCTTTCTGGAAGTCTAGTGGGTATAGTATAGGCAGTGAAAACAAATATGTATTTTACTTAATTGTGCAATTCGTAAGTCATCAAAATCCTTGTGTTCAGCACACATACAAGGATGCTCAGGGATAAATTCATTTAAAGTTTCCCATCTAATTTTTCCACCGATGTTCACTACCGGAAACCCACTTAAGGGGTCTTGCTCCCTGCAAAGCTGAAAGTGATCACCAGTAATATACAGAACATTCCCTAGAGCAGTGCTCCTCAAACTACCTGTGCAGCACGTCTTTTTCCTCTAATCTGACACAAAACCAATACATTTTTAAAAATGCAATAAAAATGAATTTCTAGAAAAATAGCATGTTCTTGAATAACAGAGCGATGCAAAATTGCTGTCAAAGTTTCTGAATGCTTACTCTCAATCTCTGTACCAATAATGTATGGATTGCATCCAAATATAGACCACATTTTGGGTAGCACTGCCCTTGAATATGGTCTTCTAACATTCCACAAGTTGCTGCATCTTCACAGGGACAATTGCCCTACAATTTTCAGCCATACTGCACAGCATGAAAAAATTGGAAGAAAACTCATGTCTGTAAGTCTGTGTTGCACTTTTGTCATCTGAGTCCTAGAAGTAACATTGTCTGTGTATGAGTCACATAAAGCCCCTTATGAAGAAAGCTCATTTAAACTACTTCTACTTTGTCCACTGAGTTAGGCCTGGAATATAAGGTCCAGTTAACAAAAGTTACCATTTTTTTTACCATCCAGGTAACAAAAGTTACCCTGATACATCTGTCTCACATCTTCTTTTCTTCTGAGACATTTCCCCAAGAGACAACCTTTCCTCATTCATGAACTCATGAAAATAGAAAACTCAGGAGTCACTGACCAACCCATCAGTTTATGAGAGTTTTGTGTTCATTGGAGATTTTGTCCTAATTCAATACATGTTAATTCAGACATTGTGTTAGCTGTTGTGTGAAAAAGTACAGATTCTGGGTTATTTTGTCATTCTTTTCTATGTAGAAAAGAAATTTAATATAGTATATTTACTAAGGGCTAAATTCTGTGCTGAGTGCTTTATCTAGATCAGCTTCTTTCATCCTCAAACAATTTTATGAAATGGCACAGACATCATTTCCATTTTACACGTGAGGGTACTGATACTTAGGGAACTAGTAACTTGACTGATGGTACTCGACCTGGGATCAGTAGAACTAGAATAAATAGTATTGCCTAAAGAAAACAGCAACAAGAGATAGTAATGAAAACTACACGTATAAAAATAAGGTTTAAAAGTTGATGCCAGAGACATCTTGCTAAACCAAAGCACAACTAAGAACATACAGAAGAAGCCACCTTGAAACTGGTAGGAGGACAAAGACATGGAATGGGCTGGTCCCACACCTGCAAGTGACCATTAAAAATCAAGAGCAATAAAAAAATAAATAAAAATAATCGGGAGCAATATCTTGGCTGCCAAAGTCCTACACCCATTTCCCCCAGGAGCTATGGGTCTCAGCACCACACCAGGCTCTTCAGCCTAGGGTTCCAATGCCAGGGAGAGAAGTCACCAAAATTTCTAGATGTATAAACCAGTGGAGATTATAGCTGAGTGGTACGAAGGGTGGCTACACTCCAAAGTGATTCCCATAGAGGGCACGCACATGGACTTACTCACTGACAGATTCATACATTCTGAGTTCCAGCACTGGGGCAGCTGCTCAAAAGGCAAAAGGGACGTACAGGGAAGAACTGAATTGTCTTGCTTCAGGATAAGGGCTAAAGGGGCAGCTTTCTCCCTGATGGAGGAGCTGGCGAAAGCCATTGTTTCTTTGTTGAGCCCTCCCCCTTCCCAGTGTGCAGATGCAGGCTGGTGCCATATCAGAGTCTCCATCAGACTGGCTAAAACTATTCATTCACCACATCCTGGTGATTCTAATACCCCACCACACCCAAATTTCAGGAACATCCAAGACACTGCCAGTGGCTCTTTTGTACAAACTGCCTATCTTGGCTCAAGCAGCAGAATTTCCTAAAGTCTCTCAAAGGTTCACAAAGCTCAAACAAGCAGCATCTGGCTTCAGCATGTCCAGTACCTCTGGCTGAGCAGGCCTAAGCCTGGGACTAGTGGCAGCTGGCCTTGGTTCATAGCTTGGCCTTTCAAGATAGCTCCAAGTATAGTGTGGGTGGTGGCCATCTGTGGATTGTTTTCTGGCTCAGCCCAGGGTAAGGCACAGGCTGTGGCTGAACTTGGCCTGGAGCAGGTCCCTTCCCAGGTTGCCAGTGGCTAGCTTTGAATGAAGCTAGAGCATCACAACTAAGGAGGAAACACCCAAAGGGCACACCTGGTAGGCACCTGAGCTCTGCTAAAGTGAATCATGCTCCATAGGATCAGCCCCTCCCCAATAGCTCCTTCACTGTAGTCATGGCCAGTCTTCATAACCAATGAACCTAAAGGTCAATTCCTCCCATTGACATGCAAAGAGCAACTGGTGCTCAACTATAACAGGAGGATACAAACAACCCACAGAAGGACATACCTGGAGCACCTGCCTCTGGTGACCAGGGAGACTGCACCACTGGGTCCAAAAGGACACCTATTACATAAGACCACTCTACTAAGACTGGAAAACATAACAGCTCTACCTAATACATAGAAACAAACACAGGGAGGCAGCCAAAATGGAGAGACAAAGAAACATGTTGCAAATAAAACAACAGAACAAAGCTCCAGAAAAATAACTAACAAAATGGTGCCAAGGAACCTATCAAATGCAGAGTTCAAAACACTTGTTATAAGAATGCTCAGTGATCTCAAGGAGAACATCAACAAAAAGATAGGAAACATAAAAAATGAAGATAGAAAACATGAAAAAGAATCAGTCAGAAATAAAGAATACAATAATTAAAATGAAGAATACATTATAGGGCATCAACGGTAGATTAGATGAAGCAGAGGATCAAAACAGCAATATAGAAGATAAGGTAGCAGAAAACACACAAACAGAACAGCAGAAAGAATAAAAAAATAATGAGGACAGTTTAAGGGGCTTTTGGGACAATATCAAGCATACCAACATTTGCATCATAGGGGTACCAGAAGGAGAAAAGAGAGAACAAGGAATTGAAAATTGATTTGAAGAAATAATAATGGAAAACTTCCCTAACCTAGTGAAGCAAATGGATATTCAAGCCTTGGAAGCTCAGAGAATCCCAAACAAGATGAACCCTAAGAGGGCCAAACCAAGACACATTATAATTAAAATTCCAAAGGTCAAAGAAAGAATCTTAAAAGCAGCAAAAGCAGTTAGTTACTTACAAGGGATCTCCCATAAAACTGTCAACTGGTTTCTCAACAGAAACTTTGCAGGCCAGAGAGATTGGAAGAAAATATTCAAAGTGATGAAAACCAAGGACCTACAACCAAGATTACTCTACCCACCCAGCAAAGTTATCATTTAGAATCAAATGACAGATAAAAAGCTTCCCAGACAGGAAAAAGCTAAAGCAATTTATCACCACCAAACCATTTACAAGGAATTTTAGAGGACTATTTAAGACAATAACAACAACAAAAAGATCAAAAATATGAATAATAAAATATGAATAACTACATATCTATCAACACTTACTTCAAATGTAAACAGATTAAATGCTCCACTCAAAAGACATAGGGTGGCTGAATGGATAAGAAAACAAGACCCATACATATGCTGCCTACAGAGACTCACCTCAGGTCAAAAGACACACACAGACAGAAACTAAAGGGGTGGAAACAGTTATTTCATGAAAATGGAAACAAACAAACCAAAAAACTGGGGTAGTAATACATATACCAGTCAAAATACACTTTAAAACAAAGTCTATAACAAGAGACAAAGAAGGATCCAGTAATCCCACTACTGGGTGTTTATCCGAAGAAACCCTAAACCCTACTTTGAGTGGATGTGTTCATCCATTTGTTCACTGCAATATTATTTAAAATAGGCAAGATATGAAAGCAACCTGGGTGTCATTGGTGTCACTGAATGGATGAATGGATAAAGAAGAGGTGGTAAACATATACAATAGAATATTACTCAGCCATTAGAAAGAATGCAAACTTGCCATCTGCAACATGGATAGACCTAGAGGGTATTGTGCTGAGTGTGGTAAGTCAGTGAAAGACAAATGTCATATGATTTCACTTATAGGTCGAATCTAAAGAACCAAATAAAAAGCATAAAGGAAATAGGAACAAAATCATAGATACAGAGAACGTTTTAATGGTTGCCACAATGGAAGTCATTTGGGGGTGGGTGAAAAAGGGGAAAGGGATTAAGAACTACGAATTGGTTGTTACATTATAGTCATTGGGATGTAGGATATAGCCTAAGGAATATAGTCAATAATATTGTAATTATGTATGGTGCCAGATGGGCACTATATCTATTAGGGTGATAGATTGGAGATGGGGATAGGGTGAAAAAGTGAAGGGATTAAAAAATACAAATCATGAGTTATAAAATAGTCAATGGGATGTAAAGTAAAGCATAGGGAATATATTCAATAATATGGTAATAACTATGTATAATGCCAGGTGGATACTAGACTAGTCAGAGGGATTACTTCTTAAATTATATAAATGTTTAACCACTATACTTGTACATCATATGTAATGTACAGAACAGGGAACATAGTCAATAAAATTCTGATAGCATGCTATGGTGTCAGATGGTTGCCTGACTTATCATAGTGATCACTTCTTTAGATATATAAATGTTGAATAACTATGGTGTACGCCTGAAACTAATATAATACTGTATGTAGCTATATTTTAATGAAAATCTAAATGACTGAATAAATAAATAAATATATTATTTAAGGTATAATGACTTGGTGATTATCATTTCAATACATATATATGATTATAGAATTCTTTTGTGGTACATTAAAAAAACAACTGCTGTTCTAAACAAAAAACAAAATGTTGATGCAAAGATATAGGTTTCTTAACTAGCCAGGGATATATGGACTTACACAGAACAAACTCTATATCAAATACCAACGAAGAAAAACAAAAACAAAAACAAAAAAACCCCGAAAGATAATGCTTATTTTGAGCAATAGTACAACGTCTGCTTATCTGACAGGTCCATCTAATCCCCTGGAAGTGACTGAATATCAGCCTGAAAGAGGGACACATATTATGAGGAGGTATGTGACTCTATTCCTTCATTTTAGGAATGCATCCCACTCGCTTGGCCTGTAAATTTAATGTCACTCACACTCTGTTTCAAATCATGTATATCAGGTCAGATCTTGAGATAAAAGTGCGTGAGGAGCCCAGGCCCTCCAACAATATTGGCTCATTAACATGATAGTTTTGCAGCTGGTTTGATATCCATTGCATAGATTTCTGTCCCCTGATAACCAATCACCCTAATTTTGGGTGCAGAGGTATTAACCAGGCTTTTGTCCTTTCTAGGTTCTGGCTCTTCATAGCCAGTGTTTGTCTCTGCCGCCAGTAGTAGTTGTACATGTGTACAAGATTTGTTCCTAATTTTTCCAGCTTACTTGGAAATAACCATGTTGAATTTGGCCTGTGGTACTGCTTATATGTTTGTTTTCCCTACCCAGTATGCCTACCACATCCGGCTAATATAGCCGCTCGCTTCTGGTGGAGGAGGGCATTCACACACAGGCTGAGGTAGGACTGACATAACACTATTCACACCATATGCACTGCACTTATTTCAGAAACAGGCCCACGACTCAGGCTGGACCAAGTCCTCCTTGGGATGCATTAGTCGGAGCCCTTTGAAGAGTTTCTCTTTCTTCTGAGGTAGTTCTTGGATTGCCAATGATTTCTTGCCCACCAATTAGACAGCGATGAAGTAATTGGAAACTTTACTTGAGCTCCTGGTTCTACACAATCCTGAAGTCAGTAATTTATGTTATTTATGTCAGCATCAAAAAACTACAACAACAAAAACAAAAAACAAAAAACAAAAAAAGACACCTAAAACACCTAAAAAAAAACACCTAAATTAGATTGAATAGAATTATTGTTACTTGCAACCCACGTACTTCTGGTTAAATCATTAACCTAACTGGAAACCTAATGTGGTCACTTAGACTAGATTTTGTATCTCGACCTATATGTATGGTATTTCCTAGCCCATTTTATAACAATGGTACCCCTTCTTTTTCCACATTGCTGTGTTCTTTCCAACTTTCTGCTCTAACCAGACTTCTTGTCCTGCAATTTCTAAGGCTTTTCTGCCCCGCTATATACGTATAATCTGATGTGAAAATGGTGGGAAAAAGTCCATGAAGCCCTCTACTGTGTATATTAACAATAGATTTCCTAATAGGAAACAAGGGCCCAACTTAACACCAGTGTAGTAAATCATAAATTAAAGAACCTAACATATATATATATATATAAGCACTATATATATATATATATATATATATATATATATATATATATATATACACACATGCCAAGCCCGTTATTCACAACTACTGCAAGAACAGAATCACCATAATGATGCTGAAAGAGAATTCTTGGAAACAAAATAAATCAAAATGTCAGTATACACAATCAATAAAAGTAACTGGCTTATACTGAATAAGAAATAAACCAAGAAGAGTGGGACTAAAAAATCAACTAGTATATCTTGCCCAAAACTTTTTAGGAATAATCTATGCACTAAACTTGTAAAGAGACACTGTAATGTGCTTATCAATTAACACATTTATTAGGATGATCCATGCATATTTGTTGATGATGGTTTAAGAAAGAAAATTTTAAGACTTTTCTTAGAAACACATTACTGTAAAGCAACTTTAATCTTTTGTCTTTTATGCACTAATTATGTTTGCTTACTACTGACTGGATGTAGGATACTTTTGTGGAGAGTATTTTTATTGCTTTATGGAACAGTAAGCCCAAACAATTGAAAGGCAGCAATTGAAATCATTGTGGAGGAGATTCAATCTTGCAGACGGGATTGTCAATGCTGCTCAAAGGAGATACGACGTGCAGGGTAAAATCTTAGCAAAGGTCAAAATGAGAGGCAAACAAAAGAAGAGATGCAAAATCACCTCATATGAAGGCGCTGCTCAAGGGTAAGAGCTATGAAAGATCAAGGTATACACTATATCGGAAATATACAATTTAAGATGGTGAAATATAAGGAAAGGATTTTAAATAGAGAATAAAGAATTAGCTGTGATCAATAAGGTAGTAATCTATTAAGGCTCTTTAGAACAGACATATTGTGATTATTTTAAAAACGAGGTAAGCATTATCACAAAAAAAAATTCCAGAAAGAACAAAACATACAATCAAGACACAAAGTTGAGTAAGAAATACCTCAGGAGAAAGACACACTTTGTTTATAGTTACTCCTTAATATTGTGGTTTTGAAAGGTAATGTTTGAAAGGACAAATAGCAGATAACTGAGCATGATGTAGCTGTAAGACTGATAATGTAAAAACAGAATGAAACATGGGTATTTTAAAGAATAGGGTATAGAAAGGTTTTATGATTTTATATGCCTCATCAAAAAATATACTAATAAAACATACATGCAGATACAAGAAAATAAAGTACATGAAGCTCTTTGGAAAGCAAAGTGTCACATAAATGCAAAGCACTATATTATTACACTTTGAAGTCCTTGTATTTGAAGAAGTATGGTAGTACATATAGAACCAATGTCTTGCTTTGAGTAGTTTCCATTTTTTTCCTTTTTTATTTTTTGTAGGTGGGGCAGCAGCATTTGAAAGACTTAAAATAAGAGTTATATAGTCCACTTGAGTATTCATTTTTGAGCAACACTGTTGAAAATGACTAAAAGCAAGTAATAGATAAAGGCTTAGAAGGTAGTGAAAATCTAAAAAGAATAGGTCAGTGAACAAAAGATGTATATTAGAAAGATTTGTAACTGATACCCACTATTGAGTTAAAACCAAGAGTATACAAATTATTATATATTTATACATATACAAGAGTATACAGATTATATTAGATTATAGAATGCCTCAGAAGACGTGGGATTAAATTTTTCAACAATCCATGATGACATCTTGGTATATACCACCTTAATATATAACATCTTGATATATACCACCTGTATAACATACTGGATCCCATATAATACATTTTGGTCCACAGAAGAACGTGCATATACAGCACTAGGAGCACACATTACTTTTCAATTATGATGTAAATCCTGATAGATCAGACCTCAGTTGCTAAACTAATTTGGAAGGAGAGGTGAGTCATTGTACAAAGGATTGTAAACTAGTGGAACAAGCAACCAAAAGGGTGGATGGTAGGAACAACAGCAAGGGGATGTAGTGAAACTGTGAAGGGGTATATTAGAAAAAGTATATCCAGGGGGTGGCCAGATGGCTCAGTTGGTTAGAGTGTGAGCTCTGAACAAGTTGCCAGTTCAATTCCCGCATAGGAAGGTGGGCTGCGCCCCCTGTTACTAAAGACTGAAAATGGCAACTGGACTTGGAGCTGAGCTGCGCCCTCCAAGCTGCGCCCTCCACAACTAGATTGAAGGACAACATCTTGGAGGTGATGGGCCTGGAGAAACACGCTGTGCCCCAATCTTCCCCAATAAAATTTATAGTAAAAAAAAAGCATATTCAGTGTTACTTATTGTAATTTTTATATACGGTAAATAGAATGACGTTTCGTTCTTGTAAGACAAACTAAAGAAAGGATGTGAGATGTTTACTTTCACTGAAAGAGCATGTTGAAAGGACATATTTAAAATTTTCTCTCAAGCCTACTTTTAGGCACGCACAATTCCACGTGCAGGAGAAATAAGAATTAAAAAGCATAGTATTTATCCTACTGGAACTTCTGGGCTAGTTTTGTACAGGCTACCATAACACAATACCAGACTGGGGCACTTAAACAATATACACTTATTTCTCACAGTTCTGGAGGCTAAGAAGACTAAAGTCAAGGTGCTAACTAGTGCGGTTCCTGGTGAGGACTTTCTTCCTGGCTTACAGACGGCCACCTTCTGGTTGTGTCCATATGTGATCTTTCTTCTGTGCTCAAGCTGAGATAGAGAGCAAGCTCTGGTTCTCTTCTTATAAGGCACTAATCCCATTAGACCATGGCCCCACTCTCATGACCTCATCTCACCTAATTATGCTGAAGTGGTATTAGGGCTTCAGCATAAGAAGTGGAGTGAATGTGCAGTGAACTCGCAGATTGATGGATCTTTACAAAGTGGATAAACAAGTAAAACCTAATAGGTCAAGAAATAAAATATCACAAAATCTCAGTAGCTTCAGTATGTCCCTTCCGGTCACAACCACATTGCCCATCTAAAGGCAACAGTTATCCTAGTTTCTAACAGCATTAATTAGTTTTTAATGTTAATTAATTTTGCCTATTTTAAAATGTATTTAATGGAATTATATAATACATATTATTTTGTGTCTGGCTTTTCTTCATTCACAATAGTATACTGATATTCATTTACATTGTTGGATAGCTATATTTCACTTATTTTCATAGCTGTGCAGTAGTCCATTGTGTGAAAATAGCACAGTTTATTTACCCATTTTATTTTTGGTGTTCATTCATTTTTTTCCCCACTTTTTAACAATTACACATAACTCAATTTATGAACATTTTTGTATGTATGATTTGGCACGCCAACATGCACATTTCTGGTAGGTATATACCTAGGAGTAGAATTGCTAAATCAGATGATATGAGAGTATTCCCATTTGGAGATACCACTGCACAGTTTTCTAGAGTGGTGCTACAAATTTTAATCCCTAACAACAGTGTAGGAGAGTTCCAATTGTGCTACATCTTTACCAGTATATGCTGTTGTTAGTCTAATTTATTTTAGCCATTCTTTCATGTGTGTAATAGAATCTAATTGTGATTTTAATTTGTATCTCCGTGATTATTTTCTAATGTATTATTTTGCCAATTTTGTATTTGGTTATCTGGGGATAATTTTTTTGATTTTTAGTTCTTTATATATTCTGCATAATCATAACTTGTCAGTTATATATGTTGCAAATATGTTCTTCCACCCTGTGGCTGGGTTTTCCTCTCTTAATAGTAACTTCTAATAAATAGAGCATATTAATTTTAATATATCTTAATTATCAATCTTCTCATTTATGGTTAGGAATAATTTGTTAGGAAAATTTTTGATGTGTTTAATATGTGTAAAGCCCAAACTGAACAAATTAAAAAGGGAACTTTATAAATACTCATTTTAACACCTCTATCATTAACTGACAGAACAAACATTTCTATCAGTAAATAAGAAAGAAAGAATTGAACCACACAATTACACACCAAAGTCATAAAAATATTCCATATATTATTTTCTAAGCGCTTTATATCTTATTTTTTATATAAAGATACAACTTAATAATAATATAATCCACCTGGAATTGGATTTTGCTCATGGTGTTAGAGAGAGTTAAAATTTATTGTTTTCTCAAAGGAATGTCCAAATGAACCAGCATCATTTATTGAATAGACAGCCTTTTATCCTACTGCTCTAAAGTGCCATCTTATTATGTCAAGTGGCTTTATATGTTTTGGTCTATTTCTGGGCAACCTAGTCTATGTCAGCGGCCTACTTATCCACATTTCTACCCATATCCCTATGTTGTCTTAATTACTGTTGCTTAATAACAATTCTTACAATCTTGTAGCGTAAGTTTTAAAATTTTGTTCTAGTTCAATCTTGTCTTGGCCATTTTTAGCTGTTTGCACTTCCATATCAATTTTAGAGTCTTGTGAATGTCTACAAAATAAATCTTCTGGAATTTTCATGATATTACATTGAATCTATGGATCAATTTGGAGAAAACGGATGTTTTATTCATGAACATAATATACCCTTCTTTATATTAAGGCTTTCTCTAATCTCTCAAAAAATATTTTGCATTTTTCTGTGTAAAGTTTTTGTACAATTTTTGTGAGACATTATTAGGCATTCAATGGTTTTTGAAGTTATTGTAAATAATAACAATTTTCTTAATTTCACTTTAAAAGTGACTGTGATAGGTATTTAGAAATACAATTGATTTTATTACCGACTTTATTTTTAAAGACCATCTTAATTTTAGACATTAATTCCAATTATTTCTCCATAGATTCTTTGGGATTTTCTACATGTTTACAATATAATCTGGAAAAGACATTTTTGTTTCTTCCTTTTTGAATTTTTGTACCATTGGTTTTCATATTTAGCACTGGCTACCATCTTGAGTACGTATTAAATAGAAGTGTGATAATGGGTATATTTATTGAATTCTTGATTTCACGTGGAAATCTTACTATAATTGTTTTTTGTAGGCACCCCCTATCTAAGGGAGACTATCTTCTATTACTTGTTTACTAATAGTTTTTGTAATAGCTGCCTTTTTCTGAACTTTGAAATAGTCATATGATTTTTCTTCTTTATTCTGTTAATGTGATGCACTACATTGGTTAACAATTACCTACCCAATTTTGCATTAGTAGAATAAATCCAACTTGGTTAATTTCTTTCCTATACATAACTGGATTTTTTAAGGACCCAAGAGAGATTGGTGTACCTTTTCCCATCTTGCAAAAAAAAATTGTTGACCTTGTAAAACAACTGGAAATTATTCCCTCTTTGCTTTTCTCTGGAATTATTCTGATACGATTATGTCACTGCTTCTAAATGATTTGCAGAATTCACTACTGAACCAAATACAGACTATAGCTTTTCTTTGAATAAGGTTCTTATTTAATGATACAACTAATTTAATAGATATAGAACCACAGCTTTCATTTTTCTTCTATTCTTCTTGTGTCAGTTTTGGTATATTGTTAGGGCTTTTAAAAGGGGGAGTGTTGTTAATTTTATTTAATTTTCTAGTTTTTTGGAAATAAAATTTTTAACTTGTTATCATTTAATATCTATATTTAGTATCTTAGTGGCATCTTCTTTTTTATCTGACAGGCTAATTTGTTCTTCCTCCCACCTTCTTGGGCAGGCTAAACAAGTGTATCACTTTTATTGATAGTTCCATAGAACCAACTTAGACTTCCTTCATTTTC
The DNA here is from genome assembly GCF_004115265.2 of Rhinolophus ferrumequinum. Taxonomy (NCBI): domain Eukaryota; kingdom Metazoa; phylum Chordata; class Mammalia; order Chiroptera; family Rhinolophidae; genus Rhinolophus; species Rhinolophus ferrumequinum. The sequence continues at coordinate 54,635,539 of NC_046288.1, forward strand.
TCTGTATTGCTGTCTTCTATATTATTAATTTCCACTATTATTGTCATTATTTCCTCCTTTCTCTTATCTTTGTGTTTAATCTGCTGCCGTTTTCTAATTTCTTGAGATGAATGATTTTAGAATACTGATTCTTTTCTTCTTTTACAATTTCATCATTTTATTGTTATAGCAAAATATATGCAATATATCCCCACTAAGTATATTTTTAGCTGCATCCTACTAGTTTTGATAGGTCATATTTTCATTATCAATCAGCTCAAACTATTTTCTAATTGACATTTTGATTTCTTCTTTGATCCATGGTTATGTGCTAATTTGTTGCTTAATTTAAAAACATTTGGGAATACTCTTATTATCTGTTTGTTACTGATTTTTGGATTAATTCTACTACGGAAAGAACACATTCTATATAATTTCCATTCTTTGCTACTTGTTAAGATTTACTTTACCCCCCAGTGTATTGTAAATTTTGACAATTGTCTCATAAGCACTTGAAAACAATGTATATTCTGTGGTTGAAAGTAAATTTGAAATGATAGATGATGAGATGATAGAAAGATAGATGATAGATAGAGATAGATAGATAGATAGATAGATAGATAGATAGATAGATAGATAGATAGATAACATCAATTACATAGTGTGTAATTGTGTGGTTCAATTCTTCCTTTCTTATTACTGATAGAAATGATTGTTCTGCCAGTTAATGATAGAGGTGTTATAATGGATATTTATAAAGCTCCCTTTTTAATTTGTTCAGTTTGGTCTTTACCTACGTTAAGCTCTATTACTAGGTGCACAAAAGTTTATAACTACTTCCTCTGAGCTTTTCCTTCTTTATTATTATGAAATATCCCTTTCTTATCTCAAGTAATGCTTCTTCCTTTAAGGTCTATTTTGTCTGATATTTGTATAGCTCGACCAGTTTTCTTCTGGTTATTATTTGTATGATTTGTATTTTTTCCATTTTTTTACTTTCAATCTTCCTGTATATTTATATGTATATAATATACAATATATTCACATTTATATTGACATTTATATTTTGTTTATCTATTAAGTTCTATAATGTCTTTTCTTTTCCCCAAATCTAGTTTGATAATATCTTTCTTTTAGAGGAGAGATTGGGAAACTTTTTCTGTAAAAAGTCAGAGAGTAAAGATTTTAGACTTCATGGTCCACATCCAATGTATGTCACAATTACTCAACAATGCTATTGCAGTGCAAAAGCAGCCATAGACAATACACAAGTGAATGAATGTGACTGTGTTTTAATAAAACTTTAACTATTTAAAAAAAAGGCAGCAAGACAATTACAGCTTGTGGAGTCTAATACTCTCACCGTTTTTAAAAGCATTATTTAGGGCTGGCCCAGTGCCTCAGGCGGTTGGAATTCCATGCTCCTAACTCCGAACGAAGGCTGCCGGTTCGATTCCCACATGGGCCAGTGGGCTCTCAACCACAAGGTTGCTGGTTCAACTTCTTGACTCCCACAAGGGATGGTGGGCTGCACCCCCTGCAACTAGCAATGGCAACTAGACCTGGAGCTGAGCTGCGCCCTCGACAACTAAGACTGAAAGGACAACTTGAATTTGAATGACACCCTCCACAACTAAGATTGAAAGGAAAACAATTTGCTTTGGAAAAAAGTCCTGGAAGTACACACTGTCCCCCAATAAAATCCTGTTCCCCTTCCCCAATGAAAAAATTAAAAAGCATTATTTAAATTTATATTGATTCTTTTATCTGATATGCTGAGGGTTAAGTCTAACAGTCTAACATCTTATTTCCTTTTGTCTTACTTGTTATACTTTCCTTTTTTTTCTTTCTTTCTTGTTTTGTACTTGGTACTTAAGAATTTTTTGAATCACTTAGTTTTCATACTATACATTCTTTTATTATTGTTTAAATGATTTTGCTGGAAATTATAACATGCATCCTTGACAATTATTAGGCTCTTATATAAATTAGTTCTTTGTTACTTCCTAGACAATCTTAGAAATCCCTCTATCTACCTCTTGCTTCTTCTGTTGTTTATTCTCCCATACATTAATTCTATATTTTTTTTCCAAAGACACTCTTAGTACTTTTATGCATACATAATTCAGATTAAATGACATTATTTCATTCCATATCTTTCTTCTACATTCCTGATAAAATTCAATGCTTCCATACTGGAAAATTTTCATTTTGTCCAAATAAGTTATTTTGTTTTCTGTGCACGTTGCTAGGAAAGGTCAGGGGTGGGGGACGTGGCATCGGATACTGACACATTTGCTCATTTTTTTTTTTTTTAAATCTAAAATCATGATAACTTCCTCAGTTAATTTCCCTTCTTTTTAGGATCATATCTCAATTTCTGGCTAATGTTTGATAGCTGCAAACAGATTTTTAAAAAAAATTTTGCTCACATTTTACTCTATTTGTTTGTTTGTTTATTTATTTTGCTGGGAGTGTTGATCTGAAGCAAGCTAACTGAAATAATTTTTGTTTTTTTCTCTTTGTATGTCCATATAATCTCCTTTTCCCCATTAAATACAGATGGGAGAAAGGAGATGCACAGCAACGTATTCTCTATGTCTCTGAAATGAGTGAAAGACAACATACCATTCAGCTTATTTTTTGTTCATTTTTTTGATACCAGCAGGACCCTGATCTCCTAATTATGTTTCGGTATTGTAATTTTCGTGTAGGCTCTCCTAATGTTCTCCTATTGCATCTTTTAGATTGATATGCCATTAAAGTTCCCTTTCCACAGTCGCACCCATTCAAAGTAGCAGGCACCTTGACCATATTACCTTCTTAATGGGTTATCGAATTGCTTATTTGGCCACTTAGTCATAATTTCAAATGCCTGTAACTTCACTTTGCAAAGCAGACCAAATTACTTCAACCACAATTTATCAGAATAAGTCTATATATTCTGCTAGGAAGTCTTTCAACTATAAGACATTAAGAGATAACATTTTTCTCCATCTCATATTTTCCATGAAGTACATTGACTTTTTTATTTAAAAAGACATGTATAATAAGGATATTTATTTCCTAGCTACGCTATTTCTTTTCTTTTACTCTTTAATTGCATAATTTAACTGTCATGAAAATTTCTTTTGTATAAACTAAAATAAAGGAATAATTACTTTCTTTGTAATTCTCCTCTCATCGTTTTGATAAAATTTTAAAGTTATCTATGACCAATTTTATCCAAAACTTTAAACAAAAATAAAAGGTAATGATATAGGACATTGCACAAACATTATGATCTTTCATACACATGTTCCAAAGTCCTTTACCATGTTTACATAGTAAATGTGTAAACAGAGGCACAAGCAAGATGATTTAACTTGCTTAGGGCCATGTACAGCAGGCAATATAATAGAGTTAGTGCTAGATCAATCAGGTCATCAGTTCATCAATGTGCACTGTGTCCAATGTTGCTTGGGGTGGTGACTCTTAACCAGGAGAGTGAATCAGATTTTCTTGTTTTGATTTTTAAACAAATGCATTCGGTGTCCTAACCCTAAAGTACTGCAATTTTGAACACCTGGATTATTATAGTCCCACAAATGACTGGTTTGCACAGACCCTTGAGGAATACTGCGTTAGCCATTGGAGGATAAAGAGAAATGGGCCTTGACTCAGTACTTGGAAAAACACACACACACACACACACACACACACACACACACACACACACACAAAACGAAACACTTAAAATATATAAGATAACATAATTAAAAATTGAATTTTCCGACGCAGTGTTGGTTAGAACGGCTTCATTAGGAAGATTAGAATTGATCCGTACCTTCAAGAATAGGTTGGATTTGCAGAGCTGGTTGGAATACATAGAAATGGGAAAATTTTAGAATATGAGCAAGAGCACAGAGGCAGAAATAATCATTGTTTGGTAATCAGTGCAAAGAACGAGCTAGTCACCTCAAAGTAGAAACTGTTCCTATCTTGTTTACTGCTTTATACAGAGTATTATCACCTATTGAACAAACGTGAATAAATGAATGAACCAATCAATCAATAATGAGATGCCATGTTCTCATGATGGAGTAGTGGAAAATAGGTATGCATATTTAGAATAAGATCAAATTATGGATGACTTTGAAAGCCAGAAACGGTGTTAAAACGGGGACCAATAAATAAAAAGAATATTTAAGCTAAATTTATCAGTGGATCACAAACAAAATGAACTTGAGAGGTTCCACACTTGAGAGAAGCCAGCTGAAAATGTTCTGCAGTAATATAGGTGTGCAATAATCAAGGTCTCGCACGACTTTCATAAAATAAAAATAAAGCATACCTAGCAAATAAAAAGGGCATGGGTAATGCTAAGACATCCTTCAAAGCACATTTCAAATATTATATAACATTACTTGGTTGTTCAATTTAATATTGTATGTTAGCTAATTCAATGATTTGTTGCCCTTAAATTGCACTTGTCCTTTGAGTCATTTATCTCCCACTGTCTTTCTTCATCCTCTCATAACTATCCCCTTATTCTTGAACATTTTTTCTCCCTAAACATATTCAGCTAAAAACATTAAAGAGTAGAAATTTCTGGTTGTTGAAATTTTTATTATAGTTGGCTATTTTCTATTTGCATAGTATTTGAAAAACTCAATTTAGATTTCAATATTTTAGAATTGACTTACCCTAGAGTGAGGATGAAAGAATAAAAATGAAACATTAAGAAAGAAGCTTTAAAAAAAACACAAGAGATTTGAATGTTTTTAGATATTCATTTTAGTATAGAATGTATATAGTTAAGGTAATTGCCAAAAATTTATGGTCTGTTACTTTAAATATTTTTAAAAGTCTGAACAATATTTCACAACTTTTGTCTTCAGATATCATATTTTGTAAACTGTTCATTTCTTCACCCATGTTTTATTATCTTTTCATAAAGATTCTAACAACATGATTTAATGTGTATATTTACAGAAATATAAGTATTTTCATAAGCTGAGAATATGTAAAATAATGACCATACAGTTATATTATACAGCATTTACCGTATACAGAATGAAAGCTATGAGTCTGAAGCAAAAAAACAAAAAAAAAAAACAAAAACGTAATTAGCAGAACTTTAATCAGTGGGACTATAAAAGAAAGAACTCTAAACTACAGAATATCCTCAGCCCCACAATTAAATGAAGCATGACTGCGGACATTCTAAGAGGAGAAAACAAAATATAAGACCGTTCCCATAGACAATTTGATATTTAAAAAAGTCACATTCACTCTTTCAGGCCAATGGGGAATGATGCAACTAATTCAAGGCATGACCATCCATCCTAATGGACTAAATGGGGACAGGGAGGATGTATTTCCTCTGCTTTGTGTTACCGGGAAGTTTCAGCTACAAGGAAAATCTATTCAGCGGGAGAACGAAAACTTGTATTATTATAATTTAGGTAAGTTGGAAGCAACAAGAATAATTCTGAAGAGGCAAAAGAAGTGATGTCGAATGCAGAAATGATTGCTGGATTTTAATGGGCTGTGATGGCTTTAGGAAGGAGAAATTAACAATTTACAGTGGACTAAAAAACATCTACCTCTAAACACTGAACTACATCAGTCCTACGTTAGCTGTACGTTTATGTCCCACCATCACCACTTCTTAATGCTTGTTTACACACTATCCATGGATTAAACAATTAACCTTCGAAAAATCCATGGTTTGAAAACTGAGGTTTCTGTCTTACTAATGCTGATTTACCTAGTCTTAGATGAGATAGGAAAAAAGTGGGTTTTGCATATAAAAGCTACATTAGCTGGAACGTTTGCATGTTTATGTTCCAGAACAGGCCTCTATCAAGAATTCAAACCAAAGTGGAAGAAGAGTATTTAAATCATGCATGGATCTTAGAGACAGAGAGAGACATCTACTGGTCCATTTATTACCAATCCCAAGCACCTCCCCCTCCACTGTAATTAATGTAAGGTTTTCTCTCTTTAGAGCTGACAGCCAAGAGCATAATTAGAGCCTAATAAAACATGGAAAAGTCACAAATGCAAAGTGCAATAAACAGTAAACAGTGCGGGAAGAGAGGATCCAGGAGTGTGATGGCTGGGTAATGCCTTAGATAAACTGTGTGCACATTGACACTGTCACGCTCTCGGCAGCCCCAAGTGTGCTAGTAGCCTGGTGCAGACAGACAGCTCGAATTAATCCCCAGAGAAGCGCATGACAGGCGAGTGAAGCAGACAATTAGAATGAAGGAGGAAATTGGAAATGGCAAAGGTGTGAACATATGTCAAATTACAACTAAATGATAAATTACAATTCTGTCATTGGAATAAGCGGTAATTAAGAAAGATTTCAGCTATCCCTCTTGAAAAAAATAAGAGAGAATCACATTTTTTCCCCAGTTTAGATTTGTTTGCTGAATTGTTTCCATCCATCCATCTCACACGTGGGACTGGATCTTCCTGACTTTGGGGCTGCATTATTTGTGTACATTAAGGATAATTCTTTTCTTTCCTCTTCCCCATTTTCCAGACTGGCAGAATGATAGTGTCAAAATGAACAGGAAGCTGATAGTATCTGATATAAAAACCTGCACTGAGGTTTAAAAAAAAAGAGTTTTGCTGCTGAAGCTGCTGCTGTACTCTAATTATTTTAAACAAGCACTGCACAGTCCAGCTGACAATTAGGAAAATCTGCTTCATGGCTTGGGGGATTCATATGAAACTTCATAATCTCTGTATACACGTCCTTTTCATTTAGACAGTAATGAATGTGGGTGGGGTTTCTTGGCAGTTTCGGCCACTTAACCACAATTTAAAACAGCTGTATAATAATCATGAGTTTTTGAATCCAACATCCAATTCCAATTTAGAGTTTGTAACACCTGTGCTTGGTTACCACCACTAGCACCAATGCAAGGGAATGACAGAAGCAAAACTGCAGTGTCGGCAAAAGCAGCTCTTGAGAGGGTTGATTGTCCCACGGGACCACTGTGTGCCAAGACAGATGAGGAAGAAATCTCACCAAGGCAAATCTCGCATATAAACATGAGATGCTGTGTGAAAGGAGGTGTTCTTCAGAAGAATCAAGACAGCATAGACTAGTCTTCAACTCCTTAAAAAAAAGCAGACAGGTCTCTGACTTACATAACCCTTGCAAACTGTATAAAACAGGGGGGAAAATAACATGCCAATGGGAAGGGCCTTATAGGTCTGGACCCAAGGTGAAAATCTTTGATAATTTAGGACATCTCAAAACAGGACTTCATTTGATGATCATTTTCTACCTATTATTTGGCGAAAGTGATAATTTTAGAAATGCAACAACAATCATAGTAATAGCAATAATACTTATTTACGTGAGGATTTGGACTGAAATAAAATTTCTTCACATGGTAACCAAAATATCCAATTCTAATATTTGCAATATAAGCTAACTCTAAATTTTCTCTGGATTATGCACTCTTTTGCAAACGTTTATAACAATAAATAGCTATAGTCCTACATTTACAGAATGATGAAATACAATTATTTGGAGTCTTAAAAAAAAAGATTGAAATAGTGAAAGCTGCTCTTCGAACATATGCAAATATTTACATCATTCCTTCTCACCCTCCCTTTAGGGCAAAAAGGAGACAAATATCCAAAAAGCTAAATAAAATTCTCTAACAGAGAGGTCAGAAGCGCCAGTGATCTTCTGGGATAAATCAATTTCTAGCAGCTGTGGCCAGATATTGTAGTTCAAGGCCTTGGAAGCTTAATTGGGGAAGCATGTTAAAAGTTAAAGGGCCAGCGTCATGTTAATTACAGGAGGTTTTCCTTGTAGAAAATCTGCTCAGCACAATGCCACCCTCCCTCTTTCTTAGATAAGGGTATATTTCTCCAGCACACACCATACTTCTATAATTTGACAAGGCTTATTTTAAAAACAAGTTATAGTCATCTGTATGCTTCACAAGTAATAGAGCCTACTGTGTTCATTTACTATGTTCTTAGTACAGTTTAGGTTAAGAAGCTTCTGACATTGTATGCCAGAACTTCAGAAGTGTTCAAATATGGAACAAATTAATAGCTGGGTTTTAATTCTTCCTTCTTCTGAAAAGTAAGGTGTGAGAAAAATAAAAGAATTATAATGATTGCTCCAATACTTCTATTTTCCTCCCAAAAATAGAATTCCTCTCAGGAAACGTGAATATAGGAGAGTAGCCAAAAAAAAATCTTGGACTTTTACTCCAATCAGGGGAAAATGTTCATTAAATATCCATCAAATATAATCTAACAATTAATTGTCTATATAAATTAAATGGAGAATGATAGTCTTCAGACTGTTTACTTTGTAAACATAGAAAAAGGCAAATCTGAACATTAGAAATAATTTTTTCCAAACATATATTCCACATTCAATTTGTTTTCGAGGTACATTTACTATGTGTCTATTACATCTAAACACGTTGAATAACTTTCTTCAAAGTTAGTGGTAAAGCACAAGCTCCTTCTATGTGAAATAATGTGATATGTAAAGTTAGTTTCTGAAAATTATGTTTCTTTAACAGTAGGTTAAATTCTCATATTTGCCACATCCATTAACTTTCTTTTTATTTATTTACTTTTTTATTAGTTTCAGGTGTACAAGACATAGTGGTTAGAAATTTATATACTTCACAAAAAACCCCAATGTACCCTGAATAGATTCTGAATGTCATGGTAAAATATTATTCAGTGTCCAATAGCCAATGACATAAACATGGCAAAATATTCCACAAGTCTAATCTCAGGAGATCTGAATGGAGAGTCTTATTCAATAATTTAAGTATATGTGAGATAATAGAAAATATATATTTTGATCTTTGTTCCTGGTTCCTGGAACAGAGCTCCTAAAACTCTTGTATTTTTCTAAGTGATAAGAGCATCTTTTGTTCTAATATTTAGTCTTTGACCTCAGTTCCTGACACAGAGTTCCTAAATCCCTTGAGATTTCCTTGGTAATTACGGTGTATTTTGTTCTAATGAGTTAACTCTGGATGGGATCCTGGATGGGGGCTGTTCAGTAGAAAGACCAAACCATGATTAGAATCTTGGAATTTTTATCCTTATCCCCCATTCTCCAGAGAGAGAAGAAAGACTGGAAATGGAGTCAATGACTGATCACGTCTATGTGATGAAGCCTCCATATAAATCCCCAAAATTCAGAGAGGTTCTGGTATGATAAACATGTGGGTGTGCCGGGAAGGTGGCATGCCTGGAGAGGGCATGGAAGTTCTACACTCCTTCACACATGCCTTGTTCTACACATCTCTTCCATATGGATGTTCAATTATATCCTCTATCATATTCTTTTATATTAAACTGGTAAAGAGTAAGTAAACTCTTTTCCTGAGTTCTGTGAGCCACTCTAGCAAATTAATCAAACCTAAGGAGGGAGTTATTAGAAACTCCAATCTATATCCAGTTGGCCAAAATAATAGGTAACAACCAAGACTTGTGATTGGCATCTGATATTGGGGATGTGGGGGCAGTCTTGTGGGTCTCAGCCCCTAACCTGTGGGATCTGACTACTGAATTGAATTAAATTGTTGCACATCCAGCTGGTGTTACAGAATTGCTTGGTGCAGGAAGAATCCACACACATATATGATGTTAGAAGTGTGATGCGTATAGTAGTAATGTGAGTAAAAGGGAAACACAGGAGAAGTATAGGTTTTCTAAATAGAGTGCTTTGGCAAAAAGTTGATGAATTGCCACTTTCATCCTTGACTGAATAACTGGTATAGATTTTTCCTTTCACTAAGAGAAAAAAAAAATCTATAAACCTGGAAAAAATATATACAATTATTTGTAGGCATTAAACAGTAGACAATGCAAGACTGTGATATTTGAGATAATTATTGCAATTACCCTGGCCTCTGTCTGGAGATATGTTATTGCTTGTGTGTCCAGGGCTGTTGAGCCCAAACTGAGTAACAATCCCATTGACCTACAGATTCAAAGATGACAGTTCCAGTCAGCTAAAGTGGCTGGAATTTCAGAGAAGAATACTGAAATAAGAATAAGAAGGAGCAGCACAGTGTTAAAGAATGTAAGTCTTCATGGGGTTTCAAACCATGGGCTTTAGTTAAAGACTGGCATGGGTATGCACAGAATAAGACTCCACAATGCCTAGAGATAATCATTTGATGTAAGGCTGACTAAAGAATAGTGACACCAAAAGTTATAACCAGCTTAAGAGACCCGGCTGAGCTATTTGACTCTTCAGTACAGGTCTGGAAAGCCCATAAATTAGGTGTAAGAAAAAAACCTAGAATTGAATTCAAAACTGATATAGAGCTCTGAAATAAATAATAAACAAAGACTGACAGGACAAAAAAGATCTGCCAGTAATCTAACTGCCAGATATACCCTGTTTCCCCAAAAATAAGACCTAGCTGGACAATCAGCTCTAATGCATCTTTTGGAGCAAAAATTAATATAAGACCTGGTATTACATTATATTATATTATATTACATAAGACCCCATCTTATATTATAGTAAAATAAGACCAGATCTTATATTAATTTTTGCTCCAAAAGATGCATTAGAGCTGATTGTCCAGCTAGGTGTTATTTTCGGGGAAACATGGTAATAAAACTGAACACTATTTACAATAAAAATGCATATTCTAAAGGAATGAGCAAACCATGCTCCACATGCATGCCACCTGTTTTTGTAAATAAACTTATTGGAACACAGCCATGCCCATTTGTTTAAATCTCATGTTGCTTCTTTCCCACTACAAAACTAGGTAGTTATGACAGAGACTGTCTAGCTCACAACCTAAAATATGTAGTATCTAGCCCTTTAAGAAAATATTTGTCAATTACAGATCTAAACTCACTACAGTGTACTAAAATAATGTCTAGCACACAATAAAAATTACTAGACATGCAAGTATGCAAGAATGTGACTAAAGCTCAACTAAAAACAGTCAACATGTTCAGGTTAAAGGGAAACCAGACTAAATACAACTTGGACCTACAGGAAGAAATAAAGAACACTGAGGATGGTAAATATGTGGGGAATATAAAATAATATTATTTTATGTTTAATTCCATTAAAAGACAACTGATTATTTATTGTATAATTTATAACATTTCATTTTGATGTTAGTGAAATATATAGATATGTGATAGTCAAAGGATAACAAATAAATAAATCATAATGCATATAATTAATTGGTATATCGTAAAATATAATAAAATATTCTTACCACTAAGAATACTATGATAAGTTAGAGTTTTAATTTCCAAAGCAAATTTAAAATGATAATATAAATATAAACCACGATAGAGTAATCAAAACAGAATCCTAAAAAGATTTTATTTACCAAAAATGAAGACAGGAAGTGAAGAATTTAAAAAATCAGATGGACAACTAGAAAATAAATGGCAAGACAATAGACTTAAATCCATATATTAGAATGATTATATTAAATATAAATTGATTATATTCTACAATTAAAAGGCAAAGACAGCAAAATGGATTTTTTAAAAGACCTATATATATGTGTGTGTGTGTGTGTGTGTGTGTGTGTATACTTATTTATTTATAAGAAATGAAATTGAAATACAAATATATATAGATATCTTGAAAGTAATATGGTGGAAACAGATATACCACACAGTTAACAAGCATAAGAAAAGTGGCATTGTTATATTAATTCAATATCAAATATTTTAGGACCAGAAGTATTACCACAGTTGAACAGCAAACATTTTATTAAAGATCAATCTGTGAGGAAGACTATAATATTTCTCAGTTTGTATTAACCCAACAACAGTGCTTTAAAATGTATGAAAGGAAAAAATTACAGAACTAAATGGAGAAATGTACAAATACAGAAATAGAGTATTTAACTCCACTGTCATTTTAATTAATAGAACAAGTAAGCAAAATTGTTGATTATATTGAAGATTTGAACAATACCTCCAACAACATGACCTAAGTGACATTTTGAAACATTACGACAAATTACTACATAATACACATATTTTTAAGTGCACATGGAATGTTCTAAATGATAGACCATGCGCTGGCTCATAAAACAAGCATCAGCAAAATTTAGCATATTGGAATCTTACAGAATATGTCCTCTTTCCAAAATGGAATTAAATTGGAAAGAAGTAATAAGATATTTAGAAAACTTTCAATATTTGGAAATCGAACCACATGCTAATAAATAACATCAATCAGAAAAGTAACCTGAAAAACACTTTTCCCCGAGATCAAGAATAAGGCCTGGATTTTTGCTTTTGCCACTTCCAATTCAATATGAAAACCCTAGCCAGTGCAAAAAGACAAAAGGAACAAATAAAAGGCATAAACATTTGAAACAAAAAGTTAAACTCTCTTTATTCATATACAATGTGATTACTGCAGAAAACATTATACATTCGCTTTGTAGGAAATGTAAAGCAACAATAATCTTGCTAGAACTAATAAGTAAATTTTGCAAGGTTAAAGTACAAGATCAGTGTTTGAAAATCAACTGTATTTGGAAAGCTACATTTTAAATTTTGATTTGCCATAGAATCAAAAGACATATACACAAGACTTCTACACTGAAAATGTTGTGACACCTAACTTGATGGAAAGATATGCCATCTTTATAAACTGGAAGGCTTAATTTTGTTAAACTACCAATTTTCTCCAAATTGATTTGTAGATTGAATGCAATCACCATCAAAATCCCAGAAAAGGTTGTGTGTGTGTGTGTGTGTGTGTGTGTGTGTGTGTGTCTAAATTGACAGGTTATTTCTAAAATTCACATAGAAATGCAAAGGTCCTAGAATAGCCAGGTAAATCATGGAAAGAACAAAGTTGGAGTAGACAAACTGTCCATTTCCAAGCCTTATTATAAAGCTAGTTATCAAGCAATATGATAACAATGTAAAGACATATAACTAAGCCAAAAGAATAGAATGTAGAAAACAGAATTAGATTCACATATGTAGAATTAGGTTCACTAATATAGGTCCCAAGGCAATTCAATGAGGAAAGTTTTTTCAACAAATGATGATAGAAAAAAATAGATTAACGTATTAAAAATAATGAGCATCAACATCTACACAACCCATGCAGAAAAATTAATTCAAGGTATTATAGACCTATATATAAAAGTTAAAAGCAGTAAAATATCTTTGTGATCTTGGTATAGGCTGAGATTTCTTAAAAAGGGTAAAAATGCTAACAAAAAATAAAAAATTGATAAGATGGACTTCATTAAAATTAATACTTCTGCTCATATAAAATCACTATTGCAAAAAAATAAAATTATATGCAAAATATAAAACTGACACGAAACTTGTGTGCAGGATATATAATGAAATTCTACAAATCAATAATAAAAAGACAAACCACCAATTAAAAAATAGAAAACTGATCTTGAACAGGTACTTCTAAAAAGAAGATATGTGAATGATCATCAGTACATGAAAAAGATGCTCAACATCATTAGTTATTATTAGTTAAAAAGAAAATGAGATACTATTTCACACTCATTAGATTAGCTAATATGAAAATAGACTGACAAACCTAATGTTGGTGAGAATACAGTGTAACTGGAACTCTCATTCATTGATGCTGGGAATCTAAAACTAGTGGTTTATTATACAGTTAAACCTATGCCTACTTCATTATCCAGAAAGTTCACTCTTAAATAATTATCCAAAAGAAGTGAAAACATATACTCACAAAAAGACATATAGAGAATGTTTACAATAACTTTTTTCATAATATCAGAAAATTAGAAAAAAATCCAAATATCTATCATAAGAGAATAAGAAAACAAAATGTGCTATATTTATATGTTGGAATACCACTTAGCAATTGAAAAGTACTACTGACATATACAAAATCATTTGTGTATTTCCATAACGATTATATTGCACAAAAGAAGTCCCCCTCAAAAAATGCATGCTGTTTGATAACATTTTATAGAAGTTCAAAAATAAGCAAAACTTATCTTTGGTAATAGAAAACAAAACAGTAGTAACCTCTGAGGTAGGTGTACAAATTCAATAGTATGATACACTAGTAAACTGGGTGATATAAATGTTTACTTTGTTTGGAGTGACAGTCACAGAGGTTTATATGTGTGTAAAACCTCATTAAATCATACCCCTAAGACGCACATTACACAGTATATAAATTTTACCGCAAATTGTAAAAATGCTTGGACAGGTCCATTGTTAATTAGAAAGCCTCTGCCACATAGATGTAATCGACAGTCTACTTCCTGGAGTTTCAAATGTTTCCCTGAAAACAATCAGGCACTTTAAGCAAAGTAATGAACTCTTTCTGGTAACTGTGGTGCTGGAATAAAACTGTGTTGATTTGTTCTGTTCTATCATATGGATAAGTATCATGCTTGTCCAACTGTCAGCAAGACTGTGACTATTACAAACATAGCACTAAAACATTATTTTACATAGTAACAATTATCAACCCTTAAAGTTGGAGTAGAATCTTGTTTTAATGAATACAATTACAATATTAACTTTTAAAAAATAATGACCTTTAACACCCTAGCCAATAGCAATTACTTGTTTTGATTTTCTGACATACATATAAAGAAAACAATCACATGATATTTTATAAAATATACCATGTTTAGCAAAAAAAATTTCTACCTTGTCTTATTGAAATGAATCTATAAATGATAGGTATTTTGATTAACATTTCGTTTTTCCTCTCCTTACCAGGATACACAGAAGACTACTAACCATTTATTGAATGAAATTAAATGTGTTGTAAGGAGAGAGAAATAAATATAAATGTAAGAGAGAGGCAGAGGAAGAAGGAGGGAGAGGAGGCAAGGAGATATTTACCATAAATTCTAAAAGTTGTTAATGCTTGGATTTAAAATATTTGTGCTTAAATTATCTCAGAATTGTAATAAATGGAGAAATGGTATTAGCTGCTTTGTGCAGAGCTCAGTTATTAGAGCATTAAAAATGACTGTTATGCCCTGAATTGCAAACAATTATTTATCAATATCATGTTGCCAAACTGACTTAGCAATAGTTACACATGAAGCTACTTGACAGAGATTCAAGATTTATACTCATACCAGTTGACTAGAAAGCAAATACTTCACAGCCTCCACCACTGTTCGTATTATTGCAGTGCAAGTCAAGAAGAATGCTTGCTACTCCCCTGTGGAAAACAACCCAAGTAATTCTTGGGCCCACCACTAAACACAAATATTGAAATACTTGTTAAAGTGTAATAAGAATCTTTAAGAAAGATAAAGATGCATCAAATATACCTACAATAGCAAGGTATAACATTATTTTTTATGAAATACTTGTAGCATTCTTTAAAGTATGCATATTTCAAACACTCTGCAAATCAGTATTACTTGTATATCAAACTATATTATATCTACAAATAAAAAGACAATAAGCAATATAGAGTTCAACAATATTTTTTCATTTTAATGAGGTCTAAATTAAAATATTCCAATTTTTATATTTCGTTGAGGTTCTTAAAATAGAAATTTATCTTCATATATTTTTCTCTTTAATTGCTAGATTTTTTAGAGCAGTTTTAGTCCATAGTGTACCTTAGAGTTTACATTTTGTATTATATGGTTCTATGGATTTTGGCAAATGCATAACCTCATGTTTCCCCCGTCACAGTATCATACAAAATGGTTCCATTGCCTTAAAATTCCCCTGTCCTCCACCTATTTCTCCCCTTCACCCTCCTATCCACCCCTGGCAACCACTAATCTTTTTACTGTTCCTCTAGTGTTTCATTTTCCAGAATATCACATACTTGGAACCAAACAGTATGTAGCTTTTTCAGACTGGCTTCTTTCATTTAGCAATATACATTTAAGGTTCCTCCATGTCTTTTTGTGGCTTAGTAGTTCATTTTTTTTGTTTACTAAATTTATTCGGGTGACAATGGTTAGTAAAATTATATGGGGTTCAAGTATACAATTCTATAATACTTCATCTATAGATCGCATTTTGTGTTCACCACCCAAAGTCAAATCTCCTTCCATCACCATATATTTGACCCCCTTTACCTTCCTCCTACCTACTCCGTCCCCACTTACCCTCTGGTAACCACTAAACTGTTGTTTGTATCTATAAGTTTTTGCTTGTTTGTTTGTCTTATTCATTTGTTGCTTTCCGTTTTATATCCCACATAGGAGTGAAATCATATGGTACTTTACGTTTCCTGTCTTATTTCACTTAGCATGATAATCTCAAAATCCATCCATGTTGTTGCAAATGGCAGCATTTCATCTTTTCTTATGGCCGAGTATTATTCCATTGTATGTACTTTTATGTACCACATCTTCTTTATCCAATCATCTATCGAAGGAAACTTCAGTTGTTTCCATGTCTTGGTCACCAAGAACAATGTAGCAATAAACATAGGGTACATATACCTTTATGGATAAATGTTTTCAGATTTTTTGTAGATATGCAGAGGAGAGATTGTTCGGTCAGGACAATTAAGGGTGATTGCTGACTTTGACAAAAAGTTTGTGAACTCCTCCTACAAAAAGTGCTACATACCTCATTGCTGAATATCACTATGGTCACCTTCAAAGTACTCCCCTTGGGAAGCTATGCACTGATTCCAGCGCCAGTCCACCCTTCAAAGCAATTTTGGAACTATTTTCTAGAATGGCCATCAGATCTGTCATCGTGTTACCTTGATGTCCTGAATGACATCAAAATGTCTTCCTTTCAATAATTCCTTTATCTTCAGAAAGAAATCACTGGGGGCCAAATCAGATGAGTAAGAAGGGTGTTCCAACACAGTTGTTTACTGGCTAAAAACTCCCTCACAAACAGTGCCATTGTCGTGATGTAAGAACCATGAATTGTTGGCGAAACGTTCAGGTCACCTAACTTTTTCACGCAACCTTTTCAGCACTTCCAAATAGTAAACTTGGTTAACTGCTTGTCCAGCTGGTAAAAATTCATAATGAATAATCCCTCTGATCAAAAAAGGTTAGCAACATCATTTTGACTCTTGATTTGGACTGACGGAAATTTTTCGGTCGTGGAGAATTGGCTGACTTCCATTGTGCACTTTGATACTTTGTTTCAGGGTCATCTTGGTACACCCATGTTTCATTACCAGTGATAACATGGCTTAAAACATTGTCTTGC
The DNA here is from genome assembly GCF_004115265.2 of Rhinolophus ferrumequinum. Taxonomy (NCBI): domain Eukaryota; kingdom Metazoa; phylum Chordata; class Mammalia; order Chiroptera; family Rhinolophidae; genus Rhinolophus; species Rhinolophus ferrumequinum. Next base: position 54,652,693 of record NC_046288.1, read on the forward strand.
CTCATTAGTGAGTTCCTTCAGGACCATTTTTGCACTCACCTTTCACCAAGATTTTCAGTGAAGACCACATTCCCCATCTTCTCTTGCAGCTAGTTATAGTCATGATACTACATTTTGGTCAAAAGATTTCAGCTAAAGTATGTTTCTTGCAACTTCTGAGTCTTATCATTAAAGGGACTAGAACTTAATTGCCCACATGTCTGAGAGCTACATGCTGAGGGTGACAAAACAATATAATGTAAGGAGGCGATGTTGTTAGGCAATGGGATAGGTGGCAAGGGATGCTGATTATTATTACTATTAACGTATATTCCTCATTTGAAGAACAAGTAGATAATAGGATCCTCATTGCAAAATTTTCTCCCTTCTGCACTAATAATATAAGGTCAAGTATTTTCCCAGGATGTTTTTCGGGATATTTGAGTTCAAGATTTTACCACAGTATGCATCAATGGCATTTCTGTAGGATGAAAAAGAAAATCTTTAGCCAAGATTTTTACCAATTAATTACCAATTTATTTACCAATAATTTAAATTGACATCACTGTTTCTGCTAGTCTTACTAGCTAAAGATGAACCTAAAATATTTTTACTCACATATTTAAAAATGAATATACATGCTCTTCATTTTTGCCTAGCTCTTAAAGATATTAGCATTTAGAACCAGCCTGTCTTAGATTCTGACATGTTCTCACAAAATATTTATGCAGACCACCAAGTAATTTTTATGCCAAGAATTTACACTAATTTAACTTAACATTTTTGAAAATTTAACATATGACCAAATTGCATGAAAGCTGAAGCTATTAGTGAGATATTTATATTTTTAAAATGTTTTAATTTAACCTTGGGGTCAATTAAATCACAACGTCCAGTAAGCATATTTAGTCCATTGAAACACGTGTTCTTTTTTTCTAGGAAATTATAATCATATTAAATTACCATTAATTTTATTATCACATTTAATATTTGGGTGGGGCACTAAAAATGTGCCAGATGTTTCAAATATAATTTTTACTTGAGCGATGAAATTATCTAAATCCAAGCCTCAAACCACAATGTCACGTCTTCAATGACAATGACTCACTTACAATGAGTGTTCTCTGCACTCTGACAGAACTCATTATTCCAACTTCAACAGCAATAACTGGTCTGTATGAGATTACATTACTGTGTAGAATATGAGCCATCTTTGTACATTGTCTCAGGCATTTGAGGTTATATTGGATGCACTGAATATGTGGAAACATAAACCACAATTGATACACACTTTAACATCCATATATAATTTCCAAATTAATTCAGAAAGTTATTTTTTCTATTAGCATTCTTCCTTTTCTCTCCGCCCATCATCCATTTTCTAAATATACTAATATATGAACTTAAATTAAAATTCAACATAATAAATTGTTTTACTCTCTAAATCTAGGTCTCAAACTTGGAAAACAAACTATTACGTCAAGTGAGAAAAATAAAAGCAAAATAATTATAACATCTAGGTTATAGATAAACTAATGTGTAACTATGGCAAAGAGCACACCTTCTTTATTTTAATTTACTGCAAGGCTCCTATCTAGTACAAAACCGTTCTGCTTACAGTTGAAGAAAACTCTGTACCTGATATTGACCTTTTGAAACAACCAAGGACAATCTCTTTCACAGATTAAAAGACCATAAAAGTGCTAGTTCTGCCACTGCCAGAAGCACTAACTGAACCTCTAAAGAGAATTATTTGCCAAAATAAGAAAGAGAGAAAAGAAATGGATCCAGTTTCTATAATATGCATCATCTTTAACAAGGAAGCTAGAAAAGAAGGCATATTAAATCAGTAATTAGGTAGGATGAATTAACAAAAGTGGCTCGATGCCTTCAAAGCCAGGCAATGTTGTGTTATGGTTTTGCCTTAAAAAATTCCTTATGTGTAGTCAGCAGGACTCTGGCCTTTTAACTTTTAACATGCTTCTACAGTTAAGCTGCTGTGCTCTACACTCAAATCGCTGTCCACAGCTGCTGAAAATTGATTTATCCCCAGATGATGGCTGCAGTTGATGACCAAAATGTCACTGTGAAACTCTTTAGCAATTTAGGTGTGTTTGGCCTAATACAACCTGATTTTAACCCTATTTCAAAATGTATTAACATTTGCACAAATTCTTAAAAAAATGTTCAAGTTGTATTTAATATTCAACTTATGTTTTTTTCAGAATGCTTATTAGAGATTTTGTTTTTTCTTGTAGCAAAGCTTATGACATAGCCTTCAAGTTAAGTAGAAGCCATGGGAAAGATACCACAGTATCGTTGCTGAAAACATGCAGATTACAGACAACACCAGAGCTAGATTTTGTGCTAGATATTTGGGATTCAGCATTACACAGGGCCTCAGAGTACCCGTAAAATAGGCAATCACAATGAATCTGGACTAAAGCAAAACAAACAAACAAAAATATGCTATTGTTTAAATAACCTTTAAACATGGTAAATATATTACTGACTTATGTGTAATATTGGAGATGTATTGTGTAGAAATCTATGAATAAAATATTTTTGGAAGTATGAACAGATATATGGTTGTTTTCATTATCCACTAAATGGAATACTTTCAGTTCAGGCTAATCTCAGTATGAGTCTTTCAGAATCTTTACCAAGGAGACTTTTTTTAAATACACAATCACATGGAGAGTGGAATCAAATTGGTTAAATGTTTATCATTCCGACCATTTCAGGTCCCAAGGAACTTACTTATGAACTATTCACATATGACTGATTTGAACCCACTGAGGAGTTTCTAAGTAAGATGTAAAATGTAATTGAGGATATTGATCCAACTTGGTAAGAGGTAAATTCAATATAGACTTCAACATTTCTAGAAGTACATATAGAACAATTTCCTGCTTCTGTTTTTAACAAAAACATATAGGCTACCATAAAGAATGCAGCGATATCCAAAATAACAGACAATGTCACTATAATATTACTAACACTTAATTTATAAGATCACTAAATAATACTTAGTGTAACATGCATTAAAGTAAAGGCCTATGTCTGATCCCTATGTACAAACATGTTTTATTTCTTTAATGGTTTCTAGGTGTCCCTGAAATATGTGTCTGACATAGTTTTATACATAGATTGAATTCAATCACTTTCAATGCAGAACTACTTTCACCAGAAAGGCTGCTTTTGTCCAGAACTTTCTCTTTTTTCACATGTGGATGTTTATATTCTTCAAAAAAAAAAGGAGAACAAGAGTATCATCAAAACATTCTACTGTAGAAAAATTATAACAATTCTCTAAAAGCAATAAATTAATTATTTCAGGGCTATTTAATGTAGACTATTCCTATATGGAGAATGTCTTAAATATGAGATAAATGACTTGCCAGCTGATAAGATCTATAGAAATTCCTAATTCCCATAATAATAAGAAATCACCCTCAGGATTCAGTCATTGCACTAAATAAAAAATGTTAAAGGCAGGTGTAAATGAAATATCTGTAATGATAGATGTAAAGTAGAGAGAAAATTAGGTCACTAAATGGAAACATGTATAATGAATCATTTGATGTCATATGTAAAAGAGTGTTTGGTGTTTATTGATACATGATTTTCAAATGGAAAGTTCATATACAGAGCATTAGTTTTAATCTATGAAAAATAAGTGATTCTGTCATAATTAACACATTAACATGAAGAGCAGATTATAATTCATCCCGCCTGTTCATGACAATATTAACAAATATCCTGTGCATTGAATTACAGTCTCTATATCATAATGAAGAAAGGCATAGAGAGGTTATAAGCCTGAAATTAATGGTCATCTCTAAGAATCATCCTCATTTCCAAACATTGACAGTTGGACATGACAAACTCAGACACTTGGGGGGAAAAGGATTTCTATAGATAATTTAAAGGTGTGTTCATTATTGCTTCAGATAGCTAGAAGGTTACAAAGAATTTCTGTGAGTTCAATTGTGTAATTGCTTCGTTTGAATTTTAATATGCTGGTAAGTAAATAACTGTATGTTTTGGTATACCTAAGAAAAACTCCTTTTCCCTTTAAATTGTAAACTAACGTACCTCTCATCGAAGAGTGACCAAGGACACTACCTACAGAAGAATAATGTATTTAACGTTTTAAGTAACTAATTGATTTCACTCTATGAAGATAATTTCACTTCATCATTTTGGATGCCAACTCACTGAAATCAGGAAATTGGTGGAATTTTAGTATATAAGTCGCATAAGCCAAAACATGTTTCTAATGTTTAACTTGGAACTATATAATTTCATCCTTTACCCAAATGATGTATAATTGAAGTAAATGGAAGGAAGTTTGGCTATCTGAAACAATAAAATCTTCTGTCTATGTTAACTGTATTGTTCTTTTCCTCCTCTGGGTTATTAAAGGACAGGACTAGAAAAATCCCTTGTTTCCTGTTCATTTAACAAATATATTCACCTACAAAATGACTCCATTCCTTCCCAGCTCCCCCCCACCCCCACCCCCAGCTCCCATTTGTGATTCCCAAGACCGCAGAGTTCCTGCACATGTGCATCAACACCTGAGAGTGACAGGGCTGATGTGTGTCTTCTTGCGGTGCAGTGCTCATGGTCATGAGGGAATGGATGTGTAATGCTGCGCTGATACCAGCCAAGTAATATAATGTGGTGCCGTTAGGAACATTATTCATAGTTGATGAACACATACCTTTTCTAGTGAAACACATACATTTCAGAAAGAAATGCATAGATCATTTACTGAAGCACATTTATTATAGCAAAATGTGTACCTCAACTAATGAAACACATAGATCATAGAGTAAAATGATTATACTTATATCGAGCAGGTTTAACCATTTATGCGTGTTTTGGGGACAAACCAGTTTGGGTTAGCAGGCAAAACTGAATTTACAAATAACAAACTGAACTTCTTCATGGATTTAGTCTTTATTATTTTATATTTAATTTATCATTTTTTTTAAACAAAGGAGTTCTGTGTGTCATTTGCTCTACTGTTTCTTCTGCAGTTCCTTATATATGCACAATTAACAGGATATATATCTTGTAACATTCTTTCTGGTGTGTTAATCAGCACTAAACATCAGGAACAGAAAGAAATTGAAATATGATGTTAAAGAAAGGCAAGGATTGTTTGGGGGTGCCAATTTATTGCTTTCCTTCAAATAAAATTTAGCGCTTGCATTTTGACACAATTGTATTCTGGGACCAGCAGCACATCTTGACACAATCTACCTTTATCTGCAGTAACAAATGCCAAGAAAAGCCCGAAATAGGTTGTGAGTCAGTGTCCCTGCCCCTCCAGGGTCAGCAATAAACTATCAATTTCCACTGTATAAATTCAGTTAGCCCTGGCTCTCTATTGCCCTGAGGAATAGAGTCGGTCAAACACTTTGTTTATGACTAAGGAATCCCTCAGTACACCAAGCTTTGACCATAACCCTAACTCACCAGTGCTGGGAATGGATGCGAATTCCAGACTCTTGCTTTAGTGAGAACATAATTCACGTGGATGAACATTGCACTGAGGAACTTTGTGAGATTGATCTGATTTGTATCATTGTTCTGTATTGTGTGTGAAAGTCTGTTTTAGCCTGGGTTTCTCTTAAATAAAACCTTGCAGAATGGCTCTACCTGCTTGTGACTTTCCTTTAAAAAGCAAGACTGAATTAAAAAATTTATTCTTCATTTACTTCTCTTTTATCCTATTAATAGCTGTGTGAACAAAGGCACAGAGAAATGAAGTGGGCAAATTTTACAAAGTCAAACGTTAAAAATGATTCCCAAAGGAAGATGAGCAAAGTCTTTCTATATGCATAACGCAAATGTTTTTGTTTTTCATTATTTACTGCAATGACACAATCCAAATTTTAATTGCTTATCTGCATTCATAGAGAGCTGATCTCAATTTCATCTCTTCTTCATTTGGGGGATCTTCTTAATATTTGAGGCATTCTTAATTTTTGAGGGAGACACTGACCTTCTGATATTTGTAGCTGACTTTAGAACTGCCATCCATTCCAATGTTGACTTGAAAACTTGTCTACCAATGTTCACTATATTTGAAAGTTTATATATTTAAATGTACTTATGCACATCATCATTCAATATTGCATTTGTTTTTTGTTTGTTTATATCCCTTCACTCATATTGTGCAACCTTGATTCCTTGAGTAAAAGAGGTATAGGAGATAAAATGGGATTATATGGAATATTCAGCCCAATACACAATGGGTATTTCACTGAGCTACTCCACTTTTCCTTAAGTTATAGGAACTCATTTCATTATTCAGTGAACCCTCCAGTGACCCTGGGATTTCACTATATAATTTATGTTTCCTGATACAATTCAACAGTGTAATCTTATGATTTATGTGCTTCATTTATAATTTGATCATCTCAGTATAATGCATGTTTTTCTACATGATTTATGTACTTTGTCCCATAATATATGTGTTTCTCTGTATGATATATGTATTCATCAGCTATGTATTATGGCGCTGGTGGCACATTTCTAGAAAAGGAGGTAGAATACCCCAGCCTGAGGGTAAGTCCTGAGGTTAATTGCAATCAATTCACCTTCCACACAATTACACTTTCATCTGCAGGAGCTTGTGAAGTGAGCATGCTTAACATGCCAGCAGCAGGGAGGAAAGTATGCCAGTTCCTTTTTTCCCTAGATCTAAGAAAAAGCAAATTCCAGCAGCAGATCAAGGAATCAGAACTGTATCTCTCTAAAAAATGTTTCAGGTGTCATTAATCATATTTCCATCTTTCTGATATAATATAATTCAATTTGTAACAAATATTTACAGAAAGACTGGCAACAAACAAAATTTCATTTCAAATAATCAGCTTTTTTTTTTTCAAAATAATTATTATTTAGGAATCACTGAAACAACTCACAGGAAATTCTCCACAAAGCATTTTTTCAAAAGAACTTTCATTAACCTCATTCAATAAATACTGAGTTCTAACTAGGCATTTTCTTTTTCTCAAAACCTCTGCTTACATTGACTTATCCATTTATTTATTCAACAAATATGTATTAATTCCTTACTTTGTTTCAGATACATATAAAACAGATCAAAAGCCCTGTCTTCATAAAGTTTGCTTTCTATGGTGTGAGACAGACAATAAGTAAAAGGAATAAGCAAAGCAAATTTTATAGTAGTTTAGAATATGATATGAGCCATGCAGGAAGAAAAAAAAAAGCATGTAGGGAAGGAGAATAAGATTCCCAGTTGGAAAGAGAATGTTTTGAAATTTAAGTTAGGTACTTAATAAAAGCCTCACTAAGAATGAGACATTTGAGTGTTCCAGTCAAGATGTCAGAACAGGTAAACGCGGTGCTTACCTTTTCTCATGACCACATCAAAACGACAACTAAACTACAAAACAACCATCATCGACAATCACCTGAAATCTTGCTAAACTGAAGCCCTACAGATAAAAACATCCAGAAGAAGCCACCGTGAGACTGGTAAGAGGGACAGAGATGCAGAATGGGCTGGCCACCCATACCAATGTGACCATTAAAAACCAGGAGGGCTATCTTGGCTGCAGAGATCCCTGCAGGAGGAGTGAGGAATCCCAGCCACTCCCTAGCGCAGAGTCCCTGTGCCGGGGAGAGAAGTTCCCATAATTTCTGGTTGTGAAAACTAGCCGAGATTGTGGCTGAGTGAGACAGAGGGTGGCTAAGTCCCAGATGCTCCTCTTAAAGTGACCACACCAGACTTACCAACAGAATCACTGGCTTTGAACTCCAGTGCTGGGGCAGCAGCTGGAGAGGTGGCAGGGACATATGAAGGGGAACTGAGTTGTGTGGCTTGGGACAGGGACTGGAGAGGTGGCTTTCTCCTGGACAGAAGAGCTGGCAGAGCCCATTGTTTCTTTACTGAGCCCTCTCCTTCACTGCATACAGATGACCACCATATCTGAGTCTCCATCAAGCTGACTAATGCTACCTTTCATTTGCCACACCCTGGTGATTCAAGACCCTGACCCGCACAACTTTTGGGCACCCACACCGTTTCCAATGTTTTTGGTACAAACTATTTGTCTTGTCTCACGCTATAGACTTTTCTAGGGTCTCTCAAAGGGCCGCAGAACCCAGGCAAGCAGCATCTGGCTTGAGCATGTCCTGTATTTCTGGCTGAGCAACCCCAAGCCTGGCACTAGCGGCAGCCAGCCTTGGTTTGCACTTGGCCTCTCAAGGCACCTCCAAGCATAGCATGGGTGGCAGCTATCTGAAGATTGGTTTGTGGCTCCTGCCGGGTGGCCCCACATGGAGCATGGGCTGCAACTGAACTTAAGCTGCAGGAATTCCCCTCCTAGGTGGCCTTGGGGCTGGCATACCCAGTGGCCAGCTTCAAAACAAGCTGGGGCATCATCCAGCTGCCTCCAATTATGGCACACCCAAGGGGTGGATTGGAGAGGCACCAGAGTCCTGCTGAGGCAGGTCCCACTCTATAGAGCCAGCCCCTGCACAACAAGTTCTCCACTATAGTCATGGCCAGTCCTCACAACCAATGAGCCCAAGGGTCAATCTCTCGCATTGACTTGCAAACAGCAACCAAGGCTTAACTACAAGAGGAGGACACACACCACCCTCATAAAGAACACACCTTGAGTGCACGGCTCAGGTGACCAGGAAGACTGTGCCACTGAACCCCACAGCACACGTACTACATAAGCCCACACTACTAATATGAGGGGACATAGCAGCCCAACCTAATACATAGAAAAAAACACAGGGAGGCAGCCAAAATGGGGAGACAAAGAAACATGTCCCAAATAAAAGAACAGAACAAAGCTCCAGAAAAAAAACTACACAAACTGGAGACAAGTGATCTACCAGACATAGAGTTCCAAACACTGGTAATAAGGATGCTCCATGATCTCAGCAAGAACTCAGCAAAGAGATAGGAAACACAAAAATACAGATAGAAAACATAAAAAAAAAAAAGTCAGAAATAAAGACTATAATAATGGAAATGAAGAATATATTATAGGGAATCAACAGTAGATTAGATGAAGCAGATGATCAAATAAGTGATTTAGAAGATAAGGTAGGTAGATGAGGGTAAAAGGAATCAAATATATATATGGTGATGGAAGGAGAACTGACTCTGGGTGGTGAATACACAATGTGATATATAAAGATGATGTGTTGCAGAGTTGTACATCTGAAATCTATGTAATTTTACTAACAATTGTCACCCCAATAAACATTAAAAAAAAAAAAAAACGAAGAAGAAGATACGGTAGCATAAAACACTCAATCAGAACATCAAAAAGAAAAAAGAATCCAAAAAAATCAGGACAGTTTAAGGAGCCTCTGGTACAACATCAAACATACCAACATTTGAATTATAGAGGTACCACAAGGAGAAGAGAGAGAGCAAGGAATTGAAAACCTATTGGAAGAAATACTGTCAGAAAACTGCCCTAACCTGGTGAAGGCAATAGATATACAAGCTCAGGAAGCACAGACAGCCCCAAACAAGATGAACCCAAAGAGGCCCACATCTAAGACACATTATAATTAACATGCCAAAGGTTAAAGACAGAGAATCTTAAAAGCTGTAAGAGAAAAGCAGTTAGTTACCTACAAGAGAGCTCGCAGAAGACCGTCAGCTGATTTTTCAACAGAAACTTTGCAGGTCGAAGGGATTTGCACAAAATATTCAAAGTGGTAAGAAGCCAAAGACCTACAACTAAGATTACTCTACCCAGCAGCTATCATTTAGAATTGAAGGACAGATAAAGAGCTTCTCAGATAAGAAAAAGCTAAAGGAGTTCATCACCACCAAATGATTATTACAAGGAATCTTAGAGAGACTTCTTGAAGATAAAAAAATAAATAAATAAATAAATAAATAAATATATAATATGAGTAACAAAATGGCAATAACTACATACCTATTAACAATTACTTTCAATAAATGGATTAAATGCTCTAATCAAAAGATGGGGTTGTGTGAATAAAAAAACAAGACCCATACATATATTGCCTACAAGAGACTCACTTCAGATCAAAAGACACACACAGACAGACAGTAAAGGGACGGAAAAAGAAAGATATTTCTTGGAAATAGAAACAATCAAACAAACAAGAAACTGAAGTAGCAATACTTATATCAGACAAAATAGACTTTAAAACAAAGATGATTACAAGAGACAAAGACGAACCCAATAATCCCACTTCTGGGTAGGGTATATATCCAAAGAAACCCAAAATGCTACTTTGAGGAGACATGCTATCCATATGTTCATTGCAGCTTTATTTACATAAGCCAAAAAATTGAAGGCAAGCTGGGTGTCCCTGAATAGATGAATGGATAAAGAGGTGATACATATATACATTGTATACATGTACATACACATATATTCAGTCATAAAAAAGAATTAAATTTTTCAATCTGTGACAACATGGATGGACCTAGAGGATATTGTGCTGAGTGCTGTAAGTCAGACAGTGAAAGACAAACGTCATATTTCACTTATAAGTGCAATCTAAAGAACAAAACAGACAAAACACAAACAAGTTCGTAGATACAGAGAATATTATGACGGTTGTCAGATGGGAGAGGGGTTGGGGATGGGTGAAAAACGGGAAGGGATTAAGAAGTACAAATTGGCTGTCACTCAATGGTCATGAGGATGTCGAGTATAGCATAAGGAATATAGTCAATAATATTGTAGTAACTATGTATAGTGTCAGATGGGTACTAAATTTATCAGGGTGATAGATGGGAGGGAGTTTGGGGACAGGGTGAAAAGGTGAAGGGCTTAAGAAATACAAATTGGTAGTTACAAAATAGTCATGGGGATGTAAAGCATAGGGAATATAATCAATAACACGGTAATAACTATGTATAGTGCCAGGTGGTACTAGTACGGGGTATCGCTTCATAAATTATATCAATGTCTAACCACTATGCTATACACCTGAAACCAATATAATATTGAATGTCAACCCTAATTGAAAAAAAAGGGGGGGGATATAAAGAAGAGTAAGAGGTTCAAAGTTCCAGGTATAAAACGAGTAAGTCATGGGGATGTAATGTACAGCATGTGATAGCATGGTACAGTATCAGATGGTTGCTGGACTTACCATGATGGTCACTTCTTTAGCATAGGGAATAAAATCAATAATATGGTAATAACTTTGTATAGTGCCAGGTGGTTATTGTTGAAAAACTCTGATGTACACCTGAAACTAATATTGTATGTTAGCTATATTTGAATAATTAAAAAAAAGGGATAAATAAATAAAGTAAAGTAAATTAAAAAAAGAAATGAATGAGACATTTGGACGAGGACTGGAAAAAAGTGAAGGAGATAGCTGTTTGTATATCTAAGGGAACAGTATGTGGAATGAGGAAACCATGAGGTTGAAATGTGCCTGGTGTGATCTGGAAGAATGAGGAGGCCCATGTGACTATAAGAGAATGAGCAGCGGGGAAAAGAGGGGAAGATGAGCTCAGGTATGTGTTAGTTAACAAGCAGATCATACAGGACCTTGCAGACCGTTGTAAGCATTTTGGATTTTACTCTGAGCAAGGAGGAAGGACTGGGAGGAGAACTAGTCCTTCAATAACATGAGCTGACTTCTGTTTTGAAAGGAAGCTATGCAGACATGTCTATAAGAAAGGAAGGAAAGGTGGGACATTGGAAGAGTAGTTAAGGGCTACTGCAATAGTCTAGGCTACAGATGAAAATGGGCTGGTTTAGGGTTATAGCAGTGGAGATAGTGAAAAGCGGGCTAGGTATTTTCTAGGTATTTTTTTCAAGTTTACCTGACAGAATTTTCTGAGCAATTGGACATGGAGTGTGAAAGCAAGAAGTCAGCTTATTTACAAGCAAATAAAGGAGAAGATTAAAACAAATGCTTGAATATTTGATGTACATATTTCCTTCACTTAAAAGAAAAATATATGGGGAACGTACTACATGGTTATCCACATGGAAAGTACTATTGATAACTAAAGAATTACTGACCAAGTCATTTGGGTTCATCTTTTCTTGCTACATATTCATGCCATCTGAAGTGATTTTCATGTCTTTGTTCAGTGAGTATCAAATGCTGTACCTTCGAATCTGATTTACTTTGCAAACAGGTTGATTTTCTAAAAAATTTCATAGTTACTTCTAATTCAAAAATACAAGTAAAGTAAAACAGAATGGATAAAATGAAAGTGTCTGTAGTTATTATGATGATTTATCTGCAAAACTAAAATTATTTGAAATAATTCTGTCCATATTTTGTGCTTTTATTTTTTCAACACATACCTGAAAGAGCAATACCTTCCAAGATAAATAATATTACATTCCATCCCTCAATCACAGAGCAATAAGTAAAGAGACATAAAAAGGGAATTATGTTAATATTTTTCTACTTAAAGTAGGATATTTACCTAAGAAATTAAAAATGTTTTAAATATAGTCGTATACAAAAACTTCTTAAACAACAAGTAACATTTATTTTTTGGCAACAAATAAACAAAGTAACATATCTAATGTGATGTTTTCATCTACGTGAAAATTATTTTCAATTACACATTCCACTGATGTCACTATTGCTTCCTAAACACTAAAGATAATGTAAAAAACAAACATTTTCTCAGTCGGAAAATGTTAATTCTGTAAATGTTTCAAATCTGGACTTCAAATATGAAATTCCTATCTTCAGAAGAGGCCATAATCATCATTATCATATTGATGAATAGGTTTGAGGAAAGGAAAGAATGATAAAAATCTTGGGCAATGTTACACTAAATTATAAAATTAAACAGAACATGTCTTGACTAGGACTAACACCTTATTAGGAAACAACCTGTAAAAAGCAGAGCTACTGCTCACTGCTTTTTGAGGTATCCTTTAAAAATATCAGTTCTTTGAATTAAATAAATTCATTTCCACGTTTCTTAAAAATATTGGGATTATGAATTTTGAAAGTAAAAAGTATTATAATAGGATTTCTAAAGTGCTTCCCAATGTTTACATAAAATTTTCAAATCCAATTGTAACATTCAAAGGATGCTCTCCATTTTAAAATAATTATTTAAGTTATATTCATTAATGTTAAAAGTGAAATAACAAACATCAGGTTAAAACTATATTAAAATACTTCTTATTTCTCAGTTTGTTTCCTTTTATTGCCTAATACCAAAGTGTGACTTAATGTAATTTGAAAGGATAGTTGTATAATGTGTGTGTCTCTGTGTGTGTGTGTGTGCATGTGTAAAACCATTATAAATAAGGTTTGGGGGATTCTCAATTTTGTTTGATTTGAGTGCAGATTTCCTGGGGTCTGCACTCCCTTTGCCTGTTCTCCATGACCTGGGGCACAGCATTAACCTCTCCGCTTCTTTACCTATACAATAAAAAATATAAAATGTAGTCTATATTGACAAGGAGTGGCTTAGTGGAAAACCCCCATTCTTTATTGAGGTTGATAACTACTAAGACCAAAAAGAAAGGGTCAAGGCAACCAAGTGTCCATTCAACAAACAAAATTTGAGGACTTAATATTTATTAATTCCTGTGTTAATTTTTCAAGGGTTTCAAAAGTGAATAAGAATCTGTTACTCATGAAACACATTCACTTACTAGGAGATTTAGTTATTTTAAGATGGTATGCTAACAGCTATAACAATGAATGAATAGGGGGCTGGAGAGTATGAAATAAAGGCACCTAATCAGCTTGATGTGGGAGTGAAAAGACTTCCATGACACTTCCTGGAAACTACAGCTGGCACCTGAAAGGAGATATAAAGGATGATAGAATCTACTGGGAAGAAGGAAGTGGGGGGTATTCTAGTAAAGGGAAAGAAAGGAGCAAAAACCCACAGGTAATTGAAATGTTAAGGCTTTCAATGCCTATAGAGTGAACAGTGTGGAATTAACCTGGATGGGTAGACAGATCAAATTCCAGAAGATTTTAATTTTATCCTGTAGGTTATAACTTTCTGCTCCTATACTGTGGCACACACACATGAGCTCTGAATGGGTTACACCTGTGATTCTTTCAGCTTTCCAGTGATGATTGTGCCCAGAATTAGCCAGATCCCCAGCATGAGTCACCTTAGACCTTGAACTGCTATGCCTATTTTTCTCACTGTACTCTAAAAATATGATTATTTCCTGTAACTTCGTGAAATGAAGAAATTAGGAATCTGTCCTAGGGAAATGTAAGCCTTAAATAGTTTCTGCCAAGAGGCAAATTTGTTGTAAAGCAGACCTGACTACTCAGAGAGGCACTTGTCCACTAGCAGAGGACTAAATCCCTCACTATTGCAGGAGAGAACACAGAAGGAGCAGAAAACAAAGGCTGGATGAGTACTCAGTTTTTGTGGATGCATCACAGGACTGTGAGGCCACATAGTCATCTCTGAGTTAATGAGGGAAGCTGGTAGCCAAAATCCTACAGAGCACACTGGAAGGAAGCAATGTGTCCATGGTAATGCCTATGATATAAACTGGGCATTTAAAGGGAAATTTGATCAAATGCAACTGCTAAGAGATAGGAATGAGGGGCCTGAAATAACAAATAGCATCTCAGCACAGATCAGCATGGTACATTCAGAAGAGGACCAGTATAATTCAGAAGAAAAGGAGAAACCTACAAGAGCCAGAACAGAAACCCACCTCAGTCAGATCTCTCAAAGGGGTTTCTCCAGTTCTCTAGTGGTGAGATACTTGTATTTACATTGTATTTAATTAGTGTTAGGTTAAGAAACACTTTTATAATTTTTACAAGGTTTCAAGAGTTATTCTACTTTTTTTTCCCCCCCACAAATTTATTACACTTGTGGATTTTGAGGAGAAATACATCTGCCAAGAAAGACTCCTCATGGTTGACTGGGCCCAAATTTGTAACCAGAGGTCTAGCAGCCACTGCTGATGGAGGCAGCTCACACACAGCATTTCAGGGAAAAGTCATAGACTGAACTACCAAACCTCCAGCACTGTGTTCCTACCATGTGAGCTGATTTTTATAAAGGAGTTCCTAGAATTATCTTTCAACCAATGGGCTTAGACCTGCCCCAACCCATTGGAACTGCAAAACTATAACCTCATTTGCATCTATACTGACCACTTGGAGCAGCAGCTCCATAACAGCCAATCAAAACACACGATTCCAACTAATCAGGACCATGCTATTTGGGCCAATCAGAACTGTAAGATTTAGATTCCTCATTTGCATAAAAATAGAGTAATCCAGAGCCAGATTGAGAACTTTCTCTATAAAAGGCAGTCTCTCCTTTGTTTCAGAGGAGTGCACTGTTTCCTCTAGAGGCTATGTTTCCCTAGTTTGCAAACTGTTCACTTGAATACAGTTTCTCATCTTTTTGCACCTCAGTTTGGAGACATTTGTTGACACATCTCATAGTAACTATATGAGGTAGGGTCAATAGAGTCTATAATTATCCTAATTTTACAAATGAAGAAACTGGACTTCAGAAAGGTTAATAAAACTTCTACGCTCACATTGTCATAAAACGTTAGAGTCAAGATTCACCCCAGTTTGTCTTCACAATCTGTGACCTCAACAAATATGTTATCCGTCTCATAGAATTCCACTGACTATATTTTGTGATTGTGACATAACATAACATCGTATATCTTACATAACCAGAGACACGTACGTTTAGATGTAAAAAATCTATAGAGTGTTTACTTCCTGGTGTTGACCCATCGTTTTGCTCCCAACAATCCGTTTTCCACATAGCAATAGAGAATGCTTTTTAATATAATAATAATAATAATAATAATAATAATAATAATACAGATCATTCATTACCTTGCATGAAATCTTTCAGAGGTTTCCCATTGCTCTTACAATCCACAGTTGCTACCATGGTTTACAAAATAATCTATCCATTCCCACCTCCACCCTCCCAAGGTCACAACCCTCTTCCTTTATCAATCAAAGCCCTCCAGTTTTCTTATTTCCTTTCTTCTTCAGACTTTTTTGGTGATTGGCTCCTCATTATTTAGTTTGCTCTTCTAATGCTTTCACTCAGAGAACTCTTCACTGACCAAGTAATCTAAGGTAGATTCCCACTTCCTAGGCCTTTTATGATGTCATCTTGTTTTATTGCCTCCAAACTATTTATCATTCTCTGAAACAATTTTTTAAATTTGTTTATGTTTTTATTATTTATCTCCTATTTCCACAGTAGAATATTAATACAATGAAGGCAGGCAATTTTCATTCTGCTCACTTAGAACAGAATGTCAATATCTAAAATAGTTGACATTACCCAAAACTATGTATGTTTTGAATAAAAGAATGAATGGATTATCCAAGGAAATAGATTCACTAAAAGCTTTCATTCAATCAATCATAAAATTGTGTTTAACTTCTGAGGAAAAGTTACTCTAATGGCTAGCATAAAATGGATGATTTATGAAATTTCCTAATCTTTAGACAATCAATATAACACAATGCACAGAACTGTGAGGTCAAACAGACCTATTTTGAATCCAGATATCTTTAATTATCTTTATGAACTTGGATAATTTATCTAATCTAGCTATGTCATAGTTTCCTCAAATTTAAAATTAGAATAGTTATAGTATTAGCACATAGCATTGTGTGTAGACTAAATAAAATCATACATAGATGATTTTACACACACACACACACACACACATATATCTTACCATAGAACCTGGTACTCAAAAATTGTTACCTATTATCATCATTATAAAGAAATTAAAGTCAAAATCCCCCTTTCAAATGGAATGAGTGGAGAATAGATGCATAGCCAGCACTGAAAATTTCAAAATAAAGGTAAATATATATTAATCATTCACTTATTTGTCTAAAACTTTTTTTTTTAATTTATTGTTTTGGTTAAGACAACAGGATAAAGAGTTTTGCCATGCCACATGATCACTTGACATTTTCTCTGAAAATGTAGGAATAAAAAAATAAATGCTTGATTTCAAATAATGAGAATTAGAATCCAACCCCATTATAATTCTTGGAAAATGTTAAAATGAGAAAAAAAGTTTAATTTTTTCAATATTCACTTAATAATAAATATGTAAAAATTAACAAACATTTATTTTGACAAAAACTATGAAATCCATCCTATTAAATGAATCCTACCAAATGTTTGTATTCTTTCCCAATCCCGGAAATAACTCATTGGTCAGTTGTCTAATTATAATAAGGACAGAAGTTTTGACTGACAATTTTCAGTACTCTCTCTTTCAGATTGAGTTCAATTGCTACCCTTCCCTGCTGCTCCCCCCATAACATTTCTTAGTGAATTTCTCCTCAAAAATCTTTAATTAGATTTTTGCAATCCCTCTTTAAAATAGAGGGATTGCAAGTTAACAAGAAAATATCAGGGTATTTAACAATACAGATATGTATTGATTGAATGATAGTTTTTGCCAGACATTTTTATAATAAATAAACACTGGAAGCTATTCACTTTTTTCAGTATAGGCAATAATTTCAGTAAGCATAATTCTTATGAGACTGTACTTAGGAAACTCATTAAAGCAAAATATCCAGGTCAGATAGCAAAGACCCCAATTTTACTAGAATCGTAAAGGGTGGTCTAGCTAGTCTGGGGGCTTTCTCTATGAGAATACATATTATTTGTATTTCTATAATTATTTCCAAGTAGGAAACTGTTAGAGTAAGTTCAGATTTCAAAAGTGAATGAGGACATGGCTCACAGTGGACTTTACACTCTCCTTTGGTTTTTAGTCTCTTGTAAAATCCACGTAATAGGAGCGAATAGGCTAGTTGTGTTTTTGTACTAGGAGTCACAGTAGTGAATGAACACAAGGGGTCACCAGCTATTTTCAACATTTTATACCTAAAGGACCTAATCTTCAGCTTGTTCCTTGGCTTTGGGATGCATGATCTTTCTTATCACAAAATGAACTGCTCCTAAGGGGAAGTCTTCCCACATGGACATCTTCCTTGCCAAATTCAAATCCCCAAATCACATATAAAGTGTTCTTAACAAACAAACAAAACAAGCAAACCTATTTTTTTTATTTCTCCCATTAAAGAAACAAAGTGCGGGAAAAAAATGAAGTAAGTTAATCTGGAAGAATAAAGTTATCAAAACAGATATGAAGAATCTCAATTATAAAGCCTGCTTTGCTGCTCTGGACTTACTGGCAGTTCCGTTGAGCTTTAATAACTCTAAAAGCATCTAGATTTTTCTTTCATTGATCAGATTGCCCTCTTTTCCTTTTCTAGTTTTCATCTGATTAGACGTGAATTTGAAAAGGTTTGTTGAGGCAGCCCAAGAATGAAAAACAGGAAAAAAAAAAAAACACATTTAAAGGCTCAAGCAAACAAACTGTTAAACTGTAAGCAGCGATATACAACACTGCTCTCTTTACACGAGGCTTGGGAGGCATTTCACTGAACTGTCTGAGAAAGAGCTATGTAAAGCTAGGGGATTGAGGGAGTTGAAGTGAGAAGGCACAAAATTGTAATGCTTCCCAGAGTGGTCGAGCTCCGTTCCATCCCCCAAGGCGCCGCCCCTCCCCCTCTTCCATCCTCCTCTAATGAGAACACATTAAGCCTTTCTCAATGCCCTGATGTGCTCTTACACTGCAGAATCCTTGCATTGCAATGCACAATGCAGTCCGAGGATTTCTAACATTATAAAGAGAGAAAATGCTTTCTAGACAGCTCATCCAACCCCTCCCCAGCGCTCAGCAGGGATTTAAGTGTGTCTACTTCTACTGAAAGTAAATGCATGTTTTTGCTCCCAACTAAAAGGGACTTTTTCCCTATTTCCTGCTCACAAAGGCATCTGTATATTCTCTCAGCATCTTACTCTTACACTGTGGACTTTGTCAGAATTTGGAACTGTAGACCACACACACATAGTTTATGCTTTTGGTTTATAATACCTTCACATTTTATTTCCTCACACACATTGCCCATTATTTTTAAGCTCTTCATGGAGATAAAGGAAATATTTAACACAGCTAGAAAGACTGGAAGCCCAAATTGATTTTAGGAATAATTCCATCACTTAATTTCTATTTTTTTACACTATCTTAATGATGTAGGGATCAAGTATTACATTTTCAAAAACTTATTCAAAAAAATTCTACCACACCACCTCTTTAGACTTAGTTGAAGATGAACATTTCATATAATTAATTGAAATTAGGGTGACTGTTCCTTCAGGAGTTCCAAGATTATATACAAGGTCTGACAATTAATTTCGCGAACTCATCCTAGAAAAAGTGCTACATACCTCATTGCTGAATATCACTAGGGTCACCTTTGAAGTACTCCCCTTGGGAAGCTATGCACTGACGCCAGGGTCTAGTTCACCCTTCAAAGCAATTTTGAAACTCTTTTTCTGGAATGGCCATCAGAGTTGTCATCATATTACCTTGATGTCCTGAATGGCATCAAAATGTCTTCCTTTCAATACTTCCTTTATCTTCAGGTGAGTAGGGAGGGTGTTCCAATGCAGTTATTTGTTTACTGACTTAAAAAACCCTTACAGACAATTGTCCTGGTGCACTGTCATGATGCAAGAGCCATGAATTGTTGGCGAAAAGTTCAGGTCATCTACCTTTTTCACTCAGCCTTTTCAGCACTTCCAAAGAGTAAACTTGGTTAACTGTCCAATTGGTGCAAATTTATAATGAATAATCCCACTGATATCAAAAAAGGTTAGCAATATTGTTGCAATAAGTTCGCGAACTTAATTGTCAGATCTCATAGTATATTCAGTGAATAA
Organism: Rhinolophus ferrumequinum; assembly: GCF_004115265.2. Classification (NCBI taxonomy): domain Eukaryota; kingdom Metazoa; phylum Chordata; class Mammalia; order Chiroptera; family Rhinolophidae; genus Rhinolophus; species Rhinolophus ferrumequinum. The sequence continues at coordinate 54,672,467 of NC_046288.1, forward strand.
AAACTCTCAATTTTCTTCCCATGGGAAATGATTTCCAGACACCCATATTGTGCTGTTGCTAAGCCCAAGGACAGTACCTGAGTCACCAAGCAGGCACTACAAATGATGGCCAGCAGGTCTGACCAAGGGTTAGTTAGTAGGACACTAAACTAATTTCATACTAGTGTCATTGGCCCCTTCACTACTAGCAGATTTACCAACATTTATAATAAAAATCAATACAATGTAATGATGGCTTTACAATAGGAGTAAGTTTTATTTATCCGGTGGAAGGAGGACGCGTCAAATTTTGTAGTTTGTTTTTAGGTGATTGTTTTGTTGCTGTTGTTGTTGTTACTAGAAATTTAACAGATAACATTCACCCAAATACAATTCACCTATTAAAACAAGCTCAGAGCTGCAAGAGGAAGAAATGCTATGTTCAATTTTTAAACTTTCATCTGGACAGATAGCTAGGAGCGTGGGTGCCAGTTGGGATTATATGACAGAGAGATATGTAGTATAGGTTCAGGGTGAAAAATGGAATGTAAATTGTTAACTGGCACCTGGGCAATGGAACTCCCGTCACATTCAGGAGCTCAGCCATCAATACTTATACTTCCCTTGTCCTGTACTAATGTTAGCTTGTTTCTGAGAGGGAAAAATATGCCCCTCCCCCTTCAGGCAAAAATGAACAGCTTCATCAGTCTCACACTCTCTACCTAACACAGGGTGAGTTCAGAAATAAGCAGTCAAGCAAAATGTTGGCCACCTTGAAGAACTGCTGGATCAATGAATTGCTATTTCTTTTTGTTTAGTTTTTGTTCTTTGCCAATTATTTGTTGGTCGCTGTCCCCCAGGTATAACTTCTATTTAATATAATTTATTCCAGTCAACTAATATTTATCGACTAACATCTATGCACAAGGACATTAAGAAATGTGCTGACAACTGGGAAAGGTGGGTGGTATTATATACTCAAGGTCTCCTTGCCATCTACTGTGCAGTTTCTACCAAGAGCCGTGATAAAGGAGTTTGCTCCCACATAGTTCTCTAGCTTTCTTGATAGATTTACACCCAGTCTCGAGTGTGTCCTTGCTTAGTCCAGGTTCCAAGGTTCAAGATCACCCACTTCCCCTTTTCAAACCAGAAGACATCTCCCTCAACCAAAGAGCAGACACAGAACCTGATAGTCATTTTATTATAAAAGTTGGGACAGCATGCAAAGAGTCCTCAAATACGAGAGGGGTCACCTCCTCCAAGGACATGATTCAATCTCTGGTCAAACTCTACCTTGGGTTTTTCTTTAATTGGTCATCATGTACCTTGTGATCAGTGCCTACTACAAACATGACTAATTATACCAACTATTCAGTTTTGTTATGTAACAATTTAAAATTAAACCAAGTTCATGAGAGTGAACACACGGACATACATACACTTTCTAATGAACGGAACTTCTAACTTCTACCAAGTTTTATTCCTTTGCTTTTGTCAACTAGTTTGCTGATCCAGCTCCCTCTGGATTTTCTGCACCTGCCTCCTTTAATCTGAGTGTTTTGGTACAATCTCTTCAGACCAGAGTGATCTGAGTGAGAGGCTCTTGGATTATTCTGAATCCAGGTACTTCTTAATCCTATATTTTCCCTAGTTGCTAGGAAGAACCAATGTTTGTTCTAACTTTGAGTACATACACAATTCCATGAAGGAGCCAAAATAAAAGGAAAAACTCAGTGTATGCATTAAGTCTGGTCTTTAGGCAGCAAGATAGCCAAAGATTTCTGACATGGGGCAGTTACCCAAAGCAGATCTTCAGATAATTTCCCAAGTTTTTAAATTGTGTTTGAGGTGTTATCTTTTTTCTCTTTCTCCAAACTTAATAGCTCTCTTTTACTGCCTCGTGCTTAGCTTGAACATATTAGAAAATAAAATAAAAGTTAACATATATCATTAGAGACAGGCCTGAAAAACTAACCTGAAGATTTGACATACTAACAAATTCTGACAGCAAAATTCTAGTTCTTAATTGGATACTTTAATTATTCCTTGTTGGTAAAATAAATCTTTATTAGTAAAAACAAAACTCAAATTCACCTTTTTCTTGTTGTATTTATTGTTATATTTTCAAAGATAAGTCTTCATTGCTTATCCCTACACTGTTCTGTTTTTTTTTTTTCTTCCAGTCTTTTATGCTTGTTTGGAAAGCCAGAGAAAATAGATTCAAAAGGCACTTCACAGACATAGTTATTTTTTTCTGATTATTAGTAATCATGGGAACTTTTTATAGAACACCTAAAATTTAAATGCAGTCTAGAGGAAAACAATAAGCCTTTGTGTCTGTTGAGTGAAACCTCCTCTTTCTCTTTGTTGTCTGAATGTATTTCACCCTGCTGTCAAAGTGTGTCCACTCTAACCTTTCCTTTCGCACTCTTGGCATCTCTCCAGTCTCCAAAATGCCTGTTTGACTCTCATCTGACACCTATATCTGATACAGTCACAACATTTCTTTGCATAATGAGTAAGCATTCCCTACCCATCAGAAAGTTAATTAAAAAAATGTTTAGATTGTTGTTTTCATAGACATAACGGTATAAATGCAACTTCTGTTCAATTAGGCTCCAGTGTCAGAGACGGGGGAGGGGATGAATGGTTCTTTTAATAAGAGCAGGTTTTATGCTTATATCTTAAAACTGGAGATATGGATTTGTGATTTTCCCCTCCTCCACGGAAAGAAATCTTTAAATAAAGATGTCTTCATCTGAATTGACCACCGTTTATAAAAGCAAATCTGGTTGGGGCTCTGCTGCTTATGCTAAAGGAGCATTCCTCCCCATTACAATAGCTTTTGCACATTTATAGGAGGAATAAAGAAAAAGATGCATGATACATGTGAAGGAGCCTTCTCTCTGCCATCCAGAGAAAGAAGAACTAAAAGGATTATAAAAGTTCAGATTAAAATGATATAAAATCTAGTATTTGGCTCCAACACTAGTGCCTTGGTCCTCTGAAGCTAATCTGTATGCACTCTGTGACCTCCTCGCAGCGAACCCTGCTAAATATATTATTCCCACGGGGGCTTTCACTGCTGCTTGGTGTCAGAAATCAATATGTATGAGGCGCGTGGATGGGAATTTCTAATAGATCTGCCTGGCCCTGTGCTGCTTTTCAATATCTGCCTTGGACTATTAGTGCCGGCTCGGTGCCTGTGAAATAACCGAGATAATCTTTTAAGGTGCACTGTTAAGGTGGAACCTAAATGTTGCTGTTTCAATTAAAACAAAAATTATATTCATAAATCAGTCAGGTCTCTGTAACCTTGTATAGTCACTCCAGAAGGCTGATTAGAAACAAGATGGAATGTAAAGCTTTAAGGAGTGAAATGCTTTTTTTAACTTCTATTTATACTTCCGAGGAAGGTATTATATGTTAAGACTAATGATTTATTATTTGGGAAAAGGTATGAGATTAGAAAGAAATTTAGAATGCTCAGAGTTCTACAACCTAATGGTGTTTATTTTCTTTGCTTACTATACAGAAAAGAGAAAAAAATGTCGTAATATATAGAAAGCAAAGTCATTTTTTTTTCCATATTAGATGAGAACACATTTGCACATGGGCCTTTTTCATACAATTTATTCACACTAAAATTATTGCATGAGTGATTATTTTTGGATAACTGCACAAATTAATTTTATCACCATCATGCAATTATGTCATGTCATTTTTTTGTTCTTATATCTGTATAGTTATTTGGAGATAAAAGTAGGCAAGAAAGTGGTTCATTAAAGTTCCATGTGATCCACCCTCATTGATGAATATCCTCCCTCTTTCTGGAGCCCAGCAGCCTGAGCACAGTGCAGACAACTCATATCCGTGCACTGGTAACGCCATGCCAGTCTCTGGATTCCGGTTGTTTTTCCTCTTTGTTTTCAGAGGAAGCTGTTCCAGCTCAGTGCACAGAGGTGCAGCTCACAGAAACAACTGGCTAAGGTGCTTCATCATTATTATTAGTAGTAGTATCATTATCAGCATGAATGAGGACAAGGGAGGTGGCCTATAACCCATACATACATTCATCTGGCTTTTCAGACAGCAAGGCTGGGTTCAAATCCCTGAGTGAGGTGTGGCAGGAATAGAAGCCTCACCCAAGAGGGTTCCTTTTGGCTACCTTCAGCTCTGTTGCCTAGTGAGGTTGTCACCCTCTCAAAGGTTGAGGAACTGGCATATAACTCTTTTTTTTTCCTTTTTCTTTTCTTAGTTTCCTGCACACTTCACTTAGCACAGCACAATCCACCTGACAATCCTCCGAAAACGCCCTGACTGCTTGTCTGGCCTTCTTTGGATTGTGTACGAGGCCGTAACATACAATCAGGGATGCAGGGCTGGACCCCAGAAGCATGAAAAAACGAAGCATAAGGATGGTAACCCTCAGGTCATGAGGAAGCTGTCTCTAAAAAATATCCTTGTCTTCTGAAGCTTTATTTGTGGTAATGTTGAGCCAATTGTTTTTTGGGGAAAAGTTCGTACTCTTTTTAAGAAATACTCCTTTTTCTCATTCATTACTGAATATTTACAAATTTTTAGTAGGAATGGAGCATATTAAGCTGTGATTATTACTCATTGGCAAAATTTCCTAGACAACATGGAAGACAACTCCCTTTATATGCTTATTTTTTTAGAGATATTAACCCACAGATATATTTTTATATGATTTGTAACGGTACTTCAGAATTATTAGAAGGAAAAGAAAAGCTAAAAGCACAAGAAACCAAACTATTCTTTGACTTCTTTGTTGAGGAAATGGAATTCCATGTACTAACTTTATTTAAAATATCACCAGAACCCATAAATAAAATGTAAATGTTTATAAAGTGTTGTACCACTAGAGTCATTTTTTCTCCGTCATCCAACAAGCCAGTCAGCTCAATTTTCAACTGAGTATATAACACAAACAGTTATGATCTAGTATGAGAAATCCCCAGCAGTTTAATCTGTCTCAAAGTCTTTCCTCCTCCAAGTTCCTCCCTCTCTCAACCCTTCAATTAGACATTTGTGAAAACAAACAATCTATGTGTTTTCTGCATCTCCCAGGGAAGTGTAATGTTGTGAAGCAAGGGTTATAAGCTTTCAGCAATAGGAACACGAATTATGATTGAGTTTTATAAATGAGGATTTTAACAATTTTTTTTTTTTTTTTTTAAGGTTGGAAAGGAGAAGGGAAACAACCGCCTAGGCAGTAGTGTTGAACTGTCTGCTTCTAAACTGGCTCTATAAGAGTAACTGTTCTTAAGAAATGTCACTCAAGTTAATGTCAGGATAAAAGAGAACAATTTCTGAAGGTGACATCAACATATTGGCTTCTAAGCTAAACCAAGTCAGATACATTGTAAAATAAACAACAACAATAACAAAATGTGTGGGGAAAATGAACATAGGAATAAGAATGTTTATGACAAGAAGGAAAAACAGTAATATTTTGCTCAATATTCTTACCCCCATAGTTGGAAAAAAACAAGCAAAAAAACCTTTTGATGAATTTGCATCATCTTTTTAGGTATTTCTATTTTGGCAGTATCACCACAATTATATTTATCATGGGAGATACATTTAAGAATTACATTGTGTAGCATACTCATCCTCATTAAATATCCATTACTTCTATAATAGCAAGAACACAATGAGAAATAACTATTGGAATTTCTCATGGATCTGTCCATCTACCCAAGAAAACAAACTATTTTTCTTTGTTAATACATTCTCCAAACATAGTAGTTAAAATAATCAAATCTTTATTTTACAGTCAACATTATTGACGTAAATTCCACCACCCAGCTAAATTAGAATAATAGACATTCAATGTAATTCTTAAATACACATTTTTGCTGCTACCTGGGATTAGAGATAATTCAAAAAAACACATCAAACTATTATATAGGAAGAGTCTAAGCTTGTGTCATAAAAGGGCAGCTTTATATCTTGACATTTTGTGCAAATCTAGAAGAAGAATGTTTTGTTACACAAGTTCTGTGCTTTCATCCAATGAGATAGGAATATCCTACACAGAAATTTAAAATGCAATGGTTTTTATTTCTGTCTGAATTCGTTCTTTTTTTTCTGCTCATTTCTTTTCCATTCATTTCTTTTCCCTTTGTCTCAGTATTTTGGCCAATAAGAATACAGTGTTTGATTAACTATATCACAAGGAAGAAGAAAACAGTAAATAGACGTATACGGTAAATGGGTGGCCTCTCCCTATGAAATTATAAACTCCTTGAGAAAAATGAACCCATCGTTTTCCTTTATACCTCCATGGATCCAACTAAAAAGCTTTTATTAGGCATCTTTAGGTCTCAGTCAGAGTGGCAGGCCAATAAAAGTACTAACAGAGTTCAACGTCCACATAGAATTTATATTCCAATAGAGGTGAATGACCTGCAAACAATATTTAAAGTATTATATAGGAAATTCAATGTAACCTCTAGTTCTATGAAGTCTGGTTTTCAGTCTGATTCATCAACAACCCCAATGCCCAGTCCTGCTCTGACACATAATTAGTCAATCAGTCAATGTCCAATCAGAAAAAGAGAAGTCACTCAAGGTATTTCCAGGAGAGGGGAATTTAATGTGAGGATCTCCCTACAAGGAAGTTGGAATTGCTGCAGGAGCTAAAAGAAGTAATTTGGGGCTGGGGAAACAATACTGAGAAGACGATACCAGAGAGGATGGAACTGCTACTGCTCCAGGCTGAAGCCATGAGCCTGTACTCACTACTGTTCTGACACTGCTGGAACTGCACCACTTCTGAGGAGAGAGACCCGGCCCCATACACTAGTGCTAATCCTACTGGAGGTGCTGCCACTTGAGCTATGAGAATGGGCATTGCCTGAGCAGGAGCTTGTCTCCCCTGCTGTCCTCCAGGAGGCATCTCCTGTAGCTGGGACTGGGTAGGGGCAGGCTTCTTTTTCACTTTTGTCTTCCAAATTCCTACTAATGCCTTTCATTGGTAGAACCTAACTAGAAGCCAGCTGACAAGGGAGTCTAGAAAAGTAGTTTGCAAGCTTTCAGCCTGATGGGACGCAAAGGAGAACAATGAAGGATGGAAATGGAGCTGAGAGACAATAGGCAAATAACCAACACTGTAGCTTTCAAGTAACATTTGTTAAATGAGCAATCGAGGTATATAAACTATACAAATGTAATAGAGAGGATAAGAGTACGCTTAATTCAGCTTAGAATCATGTTTAACTCCAATGATGTCCAAATGTTTTTGGCAGCAAAACCAATACTTTTCAAATGAAATTTTAATACAAAGCACGAGTATGCATTAAGTGACCAAAGCAGACACATAAATTATAAGTTTGTATGTATTATAATACAGTTTACAAACTAGTAAGAAGTTGTTAAGAGTAAATAAAGCTGTTTTGGTAAATAGAAACTTTTTTTTTTTTATATATATATTAGAGATTCTAGATGATGCTTGCAGTTAGGACCCATAAAATTCCAAATAAATCTTAGGAGATTTCCTGAAGTACCTAGGCTGAACCCTACAATTTCAAGGAGGATTTAGAAAGTTCTATCTAATCAAAATCGTGCATTTGATGGATAATCCCAAATTATAACAGTTATGAAAAAGTTCATAGTACTAATGGTATTTCACTATAGTGAATCTTAATTTTAATATAATTAATCAACAGAGATGTATATATCAAAACTTAATGACTACATACAGTAAAAGCTTTGAAATTCAAAGTCTTATAATAGAAAGTAAATAAATTATATTTATCTATAAAATTTAGGATACTTCCTCTCCCTTTATAGGACCTGATAAGATGAAGAGTCTAGCTTTGCCTACATTGCTCCTCTGCTCAAATAATTTCAATATTTCCCCACAGTCCACAAGACAAAGCAATAAATGCCCAGCTGGACTAGAATTCAAGTGTTTCTCATGTCTGAAATGTAACTAACATTTCAATCCTATCTTTAAGATTTATTTACATGAATCCTCTGCTTCAATTCATTGGTCCCTGCATATTATTCACATTTTTCTACATTTCACCTTCAATCAAGTCCTCCTTTTTATCCAATTGTTCTCCTCATTCTACTTCAGAACACCCCCAAATATCCACACTTAAATATACTGCAGTGGCCTTTACTGGAATTTGTCACCAGTGTGAGAATGTGTGTGTATGTGTGTGTGTGTGTGTGTGTGTGTGTGTGTGTGCGTATGTTGAAAAATGCTGAATCTAATTTGAGAACACCTTTTACCAAAATTCAATTTCAATTCAACTTAAAACACACACAAAAGATGACAAACCCATGAATGGTGTATATTTTACTAACATGCACCTATTACATAGCTCAGTACTCAGTACTCAGGATTTGAACTAATAAAATGAAAAAAAAAATAGTGTTTCTTAAGTCCCAGATATTCTAAAATTTGTAACTAATAATTTCTATACACGGATAGACCTCTACCTCTCTCTCCACCTAGGACAGACATCAAAAAGTAATCAATACCCCTTTTTTTTGTTTGTTTTAACTGAACTCAGGATTACTTTCATAATCTTTCTCAACACAGTGCTCCAAGCTGCCATTATCCATCATCAGAATGGAATACGGGATAGTTATTTGCTATCTATTGACACTCAATTGGTCTTTAGAATATGGCAATTAGTGTTTTTATTTAACATTTAATGTTAATTTAACTGGACAATAATTCCTATGAAGACAGGGACAAAAATCTATCTTCCCAGACTATGCAGGGATCTACACATACTAGGTAATAAATAAATATTTGCTTTAAATGATGAAATCCATGCAGAAGCAGAAATATGTAGTTTCAGGGTATTCTGATTCATTTCTACAATGTAACAACACCAACGAGTAGGCTCAAAAGAGGCTAAAAAATTATAGTAAAACATGTTTCCATTATTGAATGTTATGCGTCTATAGAGCATGCTCAGTTGAAATTGCTGACACCACAAGTCTGTTGAGGATGCCAGTCAAATATAAGCCCAGTTGGTCGTATCGTTTCCTGCTGCCCTACCCCTTTACCTCAGAGTTATTCTACAATTTGAGATTTCTTTCCTCGTGCTTAAAATATAGCAGAGAAAGACAGTTATAGCATTTTTGTGTGTGAAAGTCACACACACGTTGCCCATTCTTGTAAATGATGATGTGATCAGCTCTTCTATAAATGCCATATAAGAAAAAAGCCTTCATCAAATAGTTATAACAAAATATTAATGTATTCACCAAGACATGGGAAAGTAATGCATACTTTTACCGACTTTTACTCACAAAAGACAGATGTAGGCCAAGGTGTGAGCAGTAAAAACATAATCACATTTTCACCAAACAAAACATCATCACGTGGCTTTGCAGCTAGGACTCTCCCATTTTTCCAGGAGCCACAAGGCAATAGCAGCTACACTCTGACTGAAGAACTCTCTTCTAATGTGGACTAAAAATGGCACAGCTCTCATAGGAAAAAAAAAATCCTTTTTAATTATCTTTCCAATCTGCCTCTAAAAAAACCTGGAGAAAGGGCATGACTTACAAACTGTGGAATAAATTGTTTCTCCTATATTCTTTCCTTTATAAAAATAATGATTTTGATAGCAGTTAATGTTTCAAGGTGAATCCAGCCAGGATCCTTTCAGCAAACTCTCCTTCGTCATGCTTGGCTTCTCTATCATATCTCCCTGAAACTAGATAATCCCTGCCCCTTTTTGGCTCACAGAGCTTTACACATACTACCTCATTAACTTCACAAAGGCCTGGGTGAGCTGGGGAGAAGGGCAGTAAAGCAATACAAGACCTGGGACCAGGTTGCCAAATCTCAAGCGATGCACCAAATGCAAGTGTGCCACTTACACAATTGAGTTCAAAAACTAAGATTTCCAGTTGTTTATTTTTCTCTTATCTCTGTTAACAAGTCCATAGGTCCTTTTATACATGTATTATAGACAGTCAAAATTAAACAAAAAGTGGATTAATTCCCCAGGAATGATCTTGTGTGTGTGTCTGTGTGTGGGGGGGTGGGTGTGCACGTGCACACGCACACATCCTGGAACTACAGCTTTCTGGTGGTATATATACCATCAACCAGAATAATTCCAGCAAAAATAATTTGAATTAACTAGCTACTCTGGAGTAGCTTTGTACAAAATAAAGTGAGATTATTAGCAATAAGTAAACATTATCCAAACTGGCTACTTACCTAATGAATTTACCAGATAAAAACTTAGTTATCTGGTAACAACAGGATGACTTCTGTCGGGTGAACCTAACTTTTTTGGACATATTTTCATTTGTAATTAATCTTTATACTTGATAGAGTCTCCTTGCTTCTTTAGTTAAACTCAAAATCAAGAAATAACTTTTTAACAGATTCAAAAATACAATTTCAGGAAATAACTATATATGTATATATGTAACTATATATAAACATATATGTGTGTGTGTGTGTGTGTGTGGGTGTGTGTGTGTATGTTTCCATTGTTTCATATATACAAATATAGAAAACACTGAAAATATATTGTGAGGGAGAATCCCAGATAGGCCTCCAAAAAGATATAACAGATGTTTCTGAGCTTACTTTCTAAGATTATGAACCATATTATTAGAATATTGAATATAACACAACTGTGAAATGGAAGTAGTGGGTCTTAACCCAATTCCTGCAGAATGTGTATTAACTTCCTGTGAAAAAATCTGTTCTAGATACTCTTTAGTACACCTTTTTTCCACGCCACTGAAATTTTAATTCCAAATAGCCAATCAGATCTAAGTGAATCACTTCATTTGGTTTAATAATAAATAGGTATCAATTGAGATTGGTAAAAAGTACAACATAGGGATTAGAAATTGAGGACTGCAGTATCATCAGAATTTAATTCTCCTTGAGTTCATTATCTATATATCAACTTCTCAAACTACCTTTATTTGCTCCCTGTCTCAACAAATATCTTTATTATTATCTATCTAACCAGTTGGCTCAAGCTACAAACTATTGACTTCTCTTTCTTTCTCATAGTCCTCCACATACCTAGAAAAGTCCTAATTATAATACTTCTTTATCAGTTCTGGAATCAACCTCACTGCCACTACCCACATCCAGGCTACCATCGTCTAGACTAGAATTTGAA